>NW_013674203.1:22021-25979 GCF_000517525.1 Limulus polyphemus | reverse complement strand
ATTTTATCTTGCTATTGTGTAAAATATTTTTTCTCGTATGATTGAAATTTGCATAAGTATTAAAGGATTTATTTTTGTATTGTGTATTTCTTTGTTAAATAGTCCATTTCTGTCTTTCGTGTATTTGTTATTAAAGGGTTTATTTTTGTATTGTGTGCTTCTTTGTTAAATAGTCCATTTTTGTCTTTCATGTATTTGTTATTAAAGGGTTTATTTTTGTATCGCATTCTTTTTTTCCATCCTCTCTAAAAAGAGGGGTGATTGATCACTGTTAAAGGGTTTTGTCCCAATATGTTTAATTTGCTTTTAATCTTATGTGCTAGTTTTCCATTTATTTGAAGTTTGTTTCCTTGTCATATAAAACAGTATTGTTTGGCAAGTATTCTTACAGGCGTTAGAGCAAGTTAGGCCGATTTCTTGACCGATGCAAGAATATTTTTTAAATTAATTTTTTAAGTTTTAAAACTAGGTGGCCGAGGCAGCCTCAATTTAAATGGGAAGAGAAATGTAGTACGCAAAGTAAAATATGATAGATTCTCTTCCCTCGTTTACTAGATCTATTTTATTTCAAAATATCAGTGTACTTTATTGGTTTTACGTTGGAACATTGGATGATGACAAAACCTTGTCGAAACGTTGTACATTTGCTGTTATATTAAACTTATATTAAAGTTTGTCTTCATTACCCATTCAAGCCGTCTCCAACCATTATTGGTCAAGAGAATCTCACTTTACTTATTCATGGGAAGTGGTGAGTCATCAAAGACGTCACAGTGTGCCCCATTAGGAAAGATTACTGAAGCATGAACCATTATAGATAGCGATAGTGACCGTTTCTCGTGGTAAATAGGGTGATGTTCTAAGAGGTTTACGCCCCCTTGTTGACTTGGAAGTAGCTCATAGTCAAATGTATAGCGTGTGCATCTATAATATTACCATGATTTTTGTTTTCCAAGTTTAAGGTAATTCTGATATTTTAACTAGATTTCAGTGAGTTCTTTTCTTAAGTCAGTTTTTAGGCTTAGACTATTGCAAGCTTAAAGACTACTTATTGCATGCTTTAGTTTTCACTTGAAGTTGATGCCGTGAGCTTTAGCGTGTATTTATGATTTTGGTTTATTTTTTGTTTGTTTACTCGTTTAGCTTGAAGATTAACCTTAGTACTGTTGAGAGAATTTTTTTATATATATTTCATGCCCGGATGGGCGCAGTCCGCCTCGAGGGCAACATTGCACCATTGAATTAAAGAACGTACAGAAAATAAATTGTAGTCGTTTATTCCACACAGTTAAAAAGTTTCAGAGTTAAAATTTATTCAATAAACAGATTTATTTATTTAATTCTATACATACGAATAAAAACAAAATCTAAGTTTTGATTTTGGGTTGATTTCATCATGCTCCAAATGAAATCATTAGTGTTTGTGAATTTCATGAATTTCTTCTGGGCATAATATGGCACTAGAAGTCACATATGAAGTAAATTATAATAGTGTTGACCAAAATAGTCTAAATTATCCTTGCAACTTGAATGAAAGTGTAATTTCATCTATTTTTAGCCATTCATCGTTTATCAATCTTAGTTGTGATGCAATTTCGCAGCTTAGAGGAGACATGGGCTTCTTATATATACTTCATTAAAACTTATTTTTTTTCGTTATATTCAACTGTAAAAGCCATAAATGTTTTCATTTCAGTGAGGATTCGCAATGAATTCGGAACAAAATGATGAAAGCTAAGCTTAGAATGTAGATATATTTTGCTAGAAGAAAATGTGTTTATAGATAACTTCTGTAATTATCAGTTCTGATATTTTTAAAGCTTGCAAAACGTTTGCTTTATCATTTTTGCACATCACCTAATGAGGATGAAGTATGGTAGAAAAAGAAATATTTTTTTGTGGAATAAGATGAGGTAGGCTTAGTTTAATCATTTTTCCACTTCACCATATCAAGCTTCAATTTATTAAGAGTCGCTATATTAGGCCTTGTTTGCATTAAACTGTATAGGCCTAACTAACTGCTTAAATGGGCAAAGAAAATCGCAAAAAATAAATGTGCAAAAGATATATAAATGACTATAAAACGGGTTTACAGCCTAATATATGCATCAAACCAAACATTAGTTTTCTTACAATTTGGGTGTAGTAGGGCATTGTTTTCCAAATAGAAATCAAGTTTTAAAAGAGTGTAAGAAGACGGAGACACAAATGTCAGTAATTAAAATCTACCACTAAGGTAAGCATTTCTAATTGTCTCTTTAAAAAACCTACCACAATGAAATCTTTCAAAAATTTCAAACCTACGAATTCATATAAATATCACATACAAAAATAAGATACTTCAGTTCCAGAACGCACATAATCTAAAAAGGTAATTCATTAGTTTTATTTCGCAATGCAGTTTAATAAACCAAAAGAATACTGGTGTGAGGCCCCCTCCAGTGGCACAGTGGCATGTCTGAGGACTTACAACGCTAAAAACTGGGTTTTGATACCCGTGGTAGACAGAGCACAGATAGCCTATTGTGTAGTTTTGTGCTTAACTACAAACCAACAAAGAAACTAGTTTGAGAGTGCTTATAAAGATTGTTGATTTTACTGAATTTCGAGTTCATTTTTCTTCTTTGGTTTTATACTCAGTTAAAGCTGGGAAAAGTCAAACCTTTACTCTGTGATATACAATCTGATGGATCTCGTTTTTGCGGATTATATTTGCTTACTCTGAAGAAAATGATCGAATCTGAGAATACAATGATATTAAACACAAGCACAATGAAACTTTTACAGAACAATAAATATATATATATATGAATAAAACATAAGTTTCGTATATGGCATTTTAATGTAACTGGCCCATAATACATATATAATAGAGTTAACGTTGTTTTCACAGAATTTTAAACAGGTGAGCTATGGTGTTTGATCTAATATAATAAACGGCAATGGAACATGACTAACACTGGACAACAAAAAGTTGCCATTGAATTTCAAAGATGTAGTCAGAATTCGTCCATCACCTCTAGATTTTGAGTTATTGTAATATATCAATATTTTATCAGAACTATGTGATATACCATGCAATAAACTCAGTACAATAGATTTATATATATATACACTATACGTTTATTCAGTTGGTCTTCCTCTCATGTCTGAAACACTTGCGAATAAATCTTTAGAAATGTCATGTATGCTGACACTGAAAGATAAATATGAAATTCTGTACTACATAACTTTAGGTGATTTCACCACATCTGGGAAACTGATGGATGCGCTTGTATCTGTTACAATAACGGAAAACAACTTTCCACAACAACGTGATGTCTCTAAGGGATTCATGCTTTGTTGTGTAAGTTTAGAATAATTATTTTTTTGCTCGCGTAAATGGAAATTTCACCTGATGTACTTATTTGCTAAAGGATACTGGTAATTCAGTTTAAACGGGAAAAAAAAGAGAGTTCAAAAGAATATCTAAACCAATTGTTCCAGTTTCCTTGAAACTCTCTAAGAATATTCCTTTCAACAAATGTTCGTACAGGACTCGTGATGCTACACATAATGCACAAAGAACTGTTATTTGTTTTTTTAAGTAACATAAACAATTTATAATGTCATTAGTATACTTTTAAATATATCATTTATTCTCAATAGACTATATTTTTCTATTGCTTTGTGGTTTTTTAACAAGATTCACTTTTAACGTGTTTTTGTGTTGAAAATTTAGTAGTTATTTTATCAAATATTGTAACGTTTTCCATTTCCTCTGAACAGTGTTAGAAATGTACATAATAAATAAATTTAAAGCAGGCAAAATTCAAATAAAAATAGAATAATAATAATAATTTCCCTTCAGCAAGAACAGTATTAGCTATCTTATTTTGTATATTTTTTTATACTAACAACACTTTACTGTGAAAACTATTTTCCAAGTCATATGATTTTTTATCGCTGAAAAGAATAA
>NW_013674203.1:19967-21680 GCF_000517525.1 Limulus polyphemus | reverse complement strand
CAAATGTAGAACATATGTATTTCTTTTTGTCAGCATTAATTTTTCTAATTTTGTAACCAAATTTCAATATTCAAAACCTGATAATAATAATAAGTGTTCCTTGTAAATATTTCAGATAATCAGCTCAGAGGCTTAAGAGAAGATGCGAGAAAAAAAAACAGTTTAATCGTTTGTAGTTTGTTTGTTTGTTTTGAAGGTAAGCACAAAGCTACACAATAGGCTATCTGTGCTCTGCCCACCACGGGTATTGAAACCCGGTTTTTAGCGTTGTAAGTCCGCACTGTGCCACTGGGGGGCTAATCGTTTATAGTGAGATACACAAATATTACATTCGCTGTCAGTAGTATTTCAGTATTTTAGCACTTACAATATAGACTAACTATAATTCATAATCCTTATACAATTTTTTATGAATTAGTTTAAATGTTTTTGAAGTATTGTAGTATGCACCTTCTTATACAAAAACGTACCCTTGTCACTTGCTAAATATAAAGGCATATCTAATCCTTGTGTAAGGTTATAAGCTTTCGATGTTTCCTGAAGCTCTCTTATATCTAACACCTTCAATAAAGTTTTCCGCAAATGAGCTGTACAGTTCAAATATTTAGAAATTTATAAAGCTTCCCTTTTCACTTTAGTTGCAAGTTCGTTCGGTCTTCAAATGTTTATCGCAATTAGTATCATCTTTTCGCGTGTTACATTTAATAACTAAAAGTCAGAGCACTAACATCCAACATGGTTTCTATGGTAAGAGGTTTCTGTTAGCTATTTTATGTCAACATTTTTCATAAGCCTTGATCTTCGACGCTTTCAAAAGCTCCCCTATCTCAACAAGGTTATGCTTTCGACCTTTATCTTTCACTACCCTATACTGTTTTATCGGTGTAGGTATAAACTGTATAGAGTATTCAAGCATTTAAAAGTTACAAAATCGTAAATATTTGTGATGTATGAATATTTTTGGATACACTTGAGTTTTAAAGATATATATATATATATAAAATAAAAATTTATCTGAATCTTGATAAACTAAATCATATTTCTAGTTTTCATATATTTTTATCAAATTCTTGAAAATACTGTAGACTAACACGTCAAAATACATTAATTATATCAAACCTTCTAACAGTCGATAAATTATAAAATTTACCAAGGTTTTTATTCAAGTCTATAAAACTTTTATATTTATATACCAAATTCATTTTCAACTGTATACTCTATGCGCATTTGTCTTTCTCACCTGTTTTCGTGTATATTATGATGGAATCATTTTGGAGGTGTGAAAAATGAGAAAATTCTGTTTCACCTTGCGAAAAATATATTAATTGATTTCTTGAAAATATAAACGTTAATATATTACCATGTTTTTAATACTAAAATTCACAAACTACAGACTTGGGAAGTTACTTAGTTTTCTGGTAAGATAACGCAAGCTCATAAATGTTGCCTACGGCAATGTCCTTATATAAACAAAGAATATTTTACATTTATAGTTTTCTGTATAAACAGAGAATATTCTACCATTACAGTTTTCTGTAGATTTCTTTGTTTGTTAAATATCGCACAAAGCTACTGAGAGCTATCTGTGCTAATAGTTTTTAATTTTGTAGTTATAGACTAGAGGGAATGTAGCTTGTCAACTTCATCTACAGACGAATAGTGGGATTAACCGAATCATTATAGCGTACCAACGATCAAGAGTGTTCGGTTACG
>NW_013674203.1:16508-19145 GCF_000517525.1 Limulus polyphemus | reverse complement strand
GGGGCGTTTCAAAACAGAAAGAAGCTTTTATATTTTGAGCTAACTTTGCCTGAATATAGTTCATCTGCTTCTTTCATATTCATAAATATGCTCAATTTTACGAACATACTGTAAATTCGTATAATTTTCTTGATCTCTGATCTTTGGTCTTTCAACTCCCTTGAAGTAATTTTCTTGTTCGTGACTTCTTTTTTATAAGTTTTAACTGCAGGTCTTCCTCCATGATACGCTACTATTTCAAAGTTTCTAGGTTTGAAGGCTGGAATTTCTGTACCTCAGATCTTAAGTTTATGTTAGTCATTGACCTTTTAACTTTACACTGTTCTTTACATGACATGTGAGGTAGTGAAAACAAATTTAAAACAAGTTTTATGTCTGTTATTGTTTCCCCTAACACTTCGTAATATTTGGTCTTCTAATCACTTAGTTTGCTTCTAGGTAGTATATCTTCCTTGTTTTAAATCCATGCAGTTTCAAATAAGAGATGCATAACCATAGCAACTTTGCAGGATGTTGTCATTCTGTGGCGCATAGCAACAACCAAGCTGTGCTCAGACGGAGAACTTTGTTTTTCTATTTGAACGTGTTAGAAAGTTTCTTTGTTTAACGTTTCACTGTTGGTAAGCGATGACCGACGAGCATCTTGTCTGTTGTTTTCGTCAACCGTTTTAATCATGCTACTTCGGCATTAACACACTTTTTCGAAGAAAAATAAGTTAATCCAAGTAATGGCTTCGAGTTATTTGCGTTTTTTTTTAAACAATTTCTTAAGCTTCTCTATGATTTTGGGAAGATGAGCACTTTTAATTATGGTTGCAACCCGAAACCTACCACAGTTACTGTTACTTGTTCTAGCTAATTTGGCTAACGTTTCTTCAAAATTATAGCAGTAAGTCCAATATAAGTCGCTGGTACTTACAACAATTACCATTATGCTATAGTTTATTCTATAAAAAAATGAAATTATTTGAAGAAGCTCCTTTAGACTTTTTTACATCATGCATTTGTGGTAAACATTCCGAGGGTTGTCCTTGTCATTCATAAGAGATGTTTAGAAAAGTCATTACGAGTAGACATTCTATAAGATAATATAAGCAATCAAACTTAAATATTCCAGCGGTTTAAGGAAGAAAAATTATGCTGTCTTCAAAAAATTTGCTAATACCTTTTACTTATAAATAATCATAAGCTTTTTTTCTTTCCTTTGTGAAATACCGTGAATCTCCCATTCGCTGATCTGATTTTGTGAAGGACATTGTAACTTTATCACTACTTCTGCTCAAGGAAGATCTAGTGTTTTACATGTTTATTAGAATAGGATATATCACGTGAACTGCTCCTCAAAATAATGTGTGACTGTATCTCTAAAATTAATTGATGATTAAGTGGTATTACACGGTATTACACAAACTTCTTCATGAAATAAATAAACATTATTTTTTTAATAAACAATTTATTATATCATATTTGATAAAGGAATGCACTCAGTTTCACTGATGATCTGATATTTATTTTTCAAAGCTACAAATGAGGAAATTATACACATACGCACAGACATTTACCTCTATCGACATTTCAAATGGGCATGAAGTTAATCTCATTATTTTTAGATACATAATATGCTCCAATAAAGTTAGAGCAATGTTGACATAAATTTGATTTTATTAGAAGTGGGAAGTAAATATATTCAAATTACCCCACATCCTTATTATAGTGGTCAGTCGTGGGGGCGTTATAATGTAACGGTCAATCCCACTATTCGTTGGTAAAAGTTGGCGGTGGGTGGTGATGACTAGCTGCCTTCCCTCTAGTCTTTCACTGCTAAATTAGGGACGGCTAGCGCAGATAGTCCTCGTGTAGTGCTGAGCGAAATTCAAAAACAAACCTTATTATAGTTGAATTCCTTGACTGTATTACGATGTTAAGCTTCCACCTTAAAAGTGTATTTTAAACATCTTTGTTTATTAACTCGCCTTAACACGTGCTTTTGCACAAACAACATCTATCACGCTTCAGGTAAAGAAAATTCACTTTTCTAGCTATTCTAATATTATCTATTTACCCAATTACGTGTCCACTTGTTTACTCGCCCCCCCCCCCCCCAGCACAGTGGTACGTTTGCGGACTTACAATGCTAGAAACAGGGTTTCGATACCCGTGGTGGGCAGAGCACAGATAGCCAATTGTGTAGCTTTGTGCATAAATTCAAACAAACAAAACTTGTTTACTTTTTTTTTAAATATTTTTTTTTAAATCACCAGTAATGATTTGGATATAATAAAAATTTCAGCATACTCTAAAAATGTGAAAGTATTGCTCAAATTAATATTCCTTTTAAGGCAAAACAACGTCGGAAGAAAATCAATTCCCCAAACCTTTTTTGTTTCAAAGAATTAGTTGACTGAGAGATTAAGCATAATGATGGTGGAAACAAAGAGTATCTTTTCAAAAGCTGGAAATCAGGATTCTACTAATTTAAATAATACACAATGGGCTATCTGTGCTCTGCCCACCACGGGTATCGAAACCCGGATTCTAGCGTTGTAAGTCCGCAGACATACCGCTATGCCACTGGGAGGATAAAACTTTGAAAAACTATTGCTTAAGAGTATATCTTTAGTTTATATATATATATTA
>NW_013674203.1:13347-15592 GCF_000517525.1 Limulus polyphemus | reverse complement strand
GAATATTATCATTATTATCCATGTTAAGTTTGTTTGTTTGTTTGTTTAGAATTAAGCACAAAGCTACACAATGGGCTATCTGCGCTCTGCCCACACGGGTATCGAAACCCGGTTTCTAGCGTTTTAAGTCCGCAGACATACCGCTGTGCCACTGGGGGGCTCCATGTTAAGTATCAGTCACAATTTTAAAGTTCGTATTGTAAAATATTTTGCTATTCTTTTTCAACATGACGAGATTTATAAATTTTCAGTGAAACGTATGCTAATTTCACGGAAACGCTAAACTAATGTTGTTTAAACTAAACCTTAGTATTATTTACAGAAAAGTACGTCAAGTTATTTAAGTACTTATTTTCATCTTTTCGAATTTCCTTCATTGTAGAGACAAAATTCCACCTTTTTCCAAAGGGAAATTAGTCTAAATGAATAGTTTCCCCGGTGGCTCAGCGGTAAGCTATAACACTCGCATTTGAAGATCGATGCTTGTAATGGCCACAGCGCACATGGCCCGTTGTGCAGCTTTGTGTTTAACAACAAAACAAACGAACTAAAAGAATAAATTTTGGCATAGCTTTAAAAAAGGAAAATTTCAAACATTAAACTACATTGTCTTAGTCTGTTTGTTGCTACCTGGTGGCTCAGCGGTAAGTCTGATGACTTATAACGCTAAAATATCGGGTTTCGATACTCGTGGTGGTTAAAACACAAGTAGCCTTTTATGTAACTTTGTGCTTAACTATAAATAGTTTCTTTTGTGTTGTTTTTTTTTCAATTTGTATATAACGTAGTTCTTTCCAAATAAAATATTAGTTGTTATAACCATTGCACAATTATTCCATTTTCATTTTTAATAGACAAGTTTGTCATTCTGATTCGGAATCAAAAATTCTTTCCTTCATTGCCCGGTATGGCCAGGTGGATAGGGCGCTAGACTCGCAATCTGAGAGTCGCGGGTTCGAATCCCGTTCTCACCAAACATGCTCGCCCTTTCGGCCGTGGGGGTTTTATAACGTGACGGTCAATCCCACTATTCGTTGGTAAACGAGTAGCCCAAGAGTTGGCGGTTGACAACGAAATATTGTTTTTACAATACATTTCTTCAGTTCCGTGTTCATTAATGTGAACTAATTCTAACTGTGTTATCCGAGTAGCCATAATGAGCTTACTTCTTCTTTTCATTTGAAATGCCCGGTATGGCTAGGTGGTTAAGGAGCTCGACTCTTAATCTGTGGGTCGCGGGTTCGAATCCCCATCCCACCAAACATGCTCGCCCTTTCAGTCGTGGGGGCTTTATAATGTGACGGCCAATCCCACTATTCGTTGGTAAAAGAGTAGCCCAAGAGTTGGCGGTGGGTGGTGATGATTAGATGTATTCCCTCTAGTCTTACATTGCTAAATTAGGAACGGCTAGCGCAGATAACCCTCGTGTAGCTTTGCGCGAGATTACAAACAAACAATTATTTGAATAAATCGAAATTGGACAACAATGTGGATGTCTTTCTTTTTTTTCTAAAGGGATTTGCGTAATTTCACTTAAACTGAATAAGTAGTCATAAATTTCGTATTCAGTGCTGTCCTAGTTTGTAATTAAGTTGTCAGTTTTATTGGCAGAAATTTATCAGTTCGACTTAATAATCAGAAAGAGCCTTAAATGTGATCAAGTAAATTAGTTCTGTCTTTATAACACAAGACATTTCATATATATTGAAAAACAGTGTTACTTTTCAGTTTATCACTATTATAATTAACGTTTACAATCTACTAATGCAGTTTTTATTAAAATACGCAGTTTTTCGTCTTTATTAAAATACACAGTTTCGGAATACTACGTTTATGAACGAAAATAAAATTCTCTGTTTGTGTTATTATAATTTTCCGATTTACCTCTGAATCACTTGTGGCGCCAAACAGAAAAAATTATTATTTTCAAAATAACAATCAGGTAAGAAGATTTCAAGTTACAGAAAAAAATATTTAAACTTTGTTGTTTTTTAAGTTAAGCACAAAGCTACACAATGGGCTATCTGTGCTCTGCCCACCACGGGTATCGAAACCCGGTTTCTATCGTATTAAGTCCGCAGACACACCGCTGTGACACTGGGGGACTGATTTAAAATACGACGAATTAACCATTAATACTGTTTTAATTATATTTCATAAAAATTTCTGGAACTTACATAGAAGATTCAGGAAACCAATTGACACGAAGAGTAAGTTCGCGAGAACAATGTATGACGATAAAGAT
>NW_013674203.1:10173-12594 GCF_000517525.1 Limulus polyphemus | reverse complement strand
TAACTAAATAACAAGGAAAGCATTGCGTGGAAAAACAGTATTTAAGATATAGATATATATATATTTAATCAGAAAATGAACTTCTAGTGGGTGAGGTATCCGAGACCGTTTTTAAGTTAATTTACTATAAAAAAGGTTACATGTTATGTAACTTAAAAAATAACAATATAAACCACCAAATGGAACAACATCAAACTGCCTTAATGTGCTGTGAAAAACAGTGCTCA
Source organism: Limulus polyphemus (assembly GCF_000517525.1). Classification (NCBI taxonomy): domain Eukaryota; kingdom Metazoa; phylum Arthropoda; class Merostomata; order Xiphosura; family Limulidae; genus Limulus; species Limulus polyphemus. The sequence continues at coordinate 12,367 of NW_013674203.1, read as the reverse complement.
CCTATATTTTTTATGAATATCGTACGGTTCAGGTCTATAAGTAACGGTGTTTTAAATTGTTCCTGAAAGTACTGGCTATAAATTAAGAAGACAAGTGAAAGTACATTGAAATAAATGACAATTCTTGCAGGATTTATCCGGTCTTGGTATCTAAGATTTAGCGCGACTAATGGTCCTTTAGATAGATATTTAAGAACGGGGTCTCTTTACTTTTTTTTCTTCAAGTGCCTCAATCGTTTTCGACATTTGTTTTTTTTATTGAATTTCAAAACTTTGAATTATTTTATAGTTATAAAATATAATTTGGGTTTTGTAAGTTTGTTTTCTAATTTTTTTTTATATTCTGGAAAAAACATCTCGTTTCTTCATTTTGACTGATCTGCGAGGATATTAAGAGTGAAATTATTCTCTTAAGTTTTAACAACGCTGATTGGCCGGTGTTGAGATGACGAATAATGGTTCAATGTTAGAAACAAGTCTGGTAACTCGCCTCACTAATTATTACTAAGCTGCTTTAAATAACAATGATGACAACAAAAATATACCCCTACCGTTCTCTACCCAAAAGCCTTTTATAATTAAAAAAGTAAATTATAACAAAAACTCTAACAAAGAAAATATAGAGAAGTGTATATGTTCAAATAATATAAGATTCGGTAAATTCAATAAAGATTTTAATAAAATATTATTGTGAATATTAATTTCTTTATACTTTTCGTAAACAAATCTATTATATAAATTTCGTCTTACAATACGGCAAATATCAATGATTTGGCCAAGCTGCAACTGCGTATCAGCATTTCAAACATACTGAAAAATATTAAATAATATGACACTAACACATTAAAATTACATATTTTAACTTTACTCCTATAAGACTGAAATAAAGAAAACCGAGACCAAACAAAATAAGCTCTTAAAACATAGAACAACCATATAGACAAGATGCAATCTATCAATGAAAGACAGTTCTGAAATGTGTTATTCATAACCACCTAGACTGCACTAAGATCCATATAAAAGTATAAGCCAAGTGTGTTCTGAAAGTTACTAAGAGCAAAGTTTTCCTGTTTGGATGCATAATTTCTTCATTTCAACGTAGATGGAATATAAAACACAATACTGAATAAATAACAAAGAAAGTTATATCGTTAATATAAAACAGGAGTATAATGAAGAGAAATCTTCAACAAATCCATTCTCATCAATGGTAATACGGTATCGTAGAAGATGAAAAAAATGAATATGGTTGGGGCTACTTGTGTTAAAAATTAGCAATCGCTAATATTATTAGTTTAAAAATAAAAGTAAACCTATCTCTCCCTTTCTTCGAGCTTTTTATTAAGTTGCTAGCAAATACAAATAAAGGATAAACTCGTTTTTTTCAATATCTAACAAAAGTGTGTATATTAATTCTATATATATATTCACACGGAACTTAACTAAAAATGTATCCATGTTATATTACATCATATGTTAATGGCGGGTTTTACTTTCACGGGACTCAAAACCTCCTTCTCTGATCCATACCCTCGTTACCAACTGCTGTCCTTCTTTTCGTTCTTACCTTTTTACATATTTTATTTTCTTGGGACAATGCATAGATAAGTGCCCTATTTGTTTACAAGTATAGCATCGCACAGGTCTAATTACAGCGTTGGGTTTTAATCACTTCACTATTAAAAGCTTATTGTTACAGCGATGCTCGTATTGTTTTGTAAAGTTAAGCACATCAACAATACATATAACAAAGTGGCGTTCCAAGTATCCGAGTAAAGAAACGTGCAGTTTTGATACTATACACTTCACAATTTTTTTCTTTCTGTAACTTCAGGGTTCCATAATTTAGATGTTTTCACAGTTTTTTAAATAAACGTATCAACTGACTACCCTGTATTAGCGTGGTACTTCCTAATAAGCAGTTCCTTAGCCAATTCGATATTATCTAACACCGTTAGATACAAATTAGTCAATGTTTCTTTAAATTCTCCCCAGTGTTCGAAAGCCATTTCTAATACGCAAGCCTTCTATCATTCTAGTGGCCCTCCCCTCAAACAAGAAACTGCAGCTTACACCCATTTATTCTCATGTAACTTAATACATATAAAAATGTCTTTCTAAAGTTTTAAGAACTTCCAAGGTATTAAAATCCGACTTACCGTCGAACTTCTCAACAGGTAGAGGTGGTGGGTTG
>NW_013674203.1:7714-9737 GCF_000517525.1 Limulus polyphemus | reverse complement strand
CGAACTTCTCAACAGGTAGAGGTGGTGGGTTGACTGCGGTGACTTAAATCAATGAAATTTCTACAGGTCTGTAGGTAGAATGGACTCTCGACATTTGTGGTTGAAAGGTGGTAGACTTAGGTTCTCTCGCTAGTAGTTCAGTCACCATGGGTGTTAGCATTTCCACCTGTTCTGTCAATAGTGACACAGACGCGCTAACTTCCATAGTAAGTTATTTTCAAACAGTAGTTAAGTTATATTTAACTGAACTTAAATTACTGCTGAATTAACCACTCGATACCAAACTGAGTAACAAAAAATACAAAGTCACGATTCAATCTTTACGAAAAAATGTCTATTCGGGCACCAATGTAACAGTCTCTAAAATAAACACGCCGCTACAATCATGGTTCAAAAACATCAATAAAAAAGCAATTTATTCAACTATAACAAATTCAACACTTACCAAAACACATATAATAAACACGTGTCTGGCCAAGACTTGACACTTAAAATAATTAAAATAATGGAATCAGGAAAAAGAACGAGAAATAAAAAAATCTCATTTCCAAAAATACAGCAGCACAAAAATACCTTTCAATATTATTAACAATCTAATCAAAAACACCTTAGGTGTGAAAAAAGGTGCGGCCAAAAAATAATTCAGCGTACAACTTAAAGGAAAGAAATCAAAATTGGCGGCCAAACTATTAGCTATACACTCATAGCATTGATAAGAATTTTACAGAAAATATTCATTCATTAGTTAGCCAGGCCTTTTTCTTTTTTGTTCAACTTGGGGCATGATGGTGGGTAAAACAAAATACGAGGCCTAGCTAACTAATGAATGAATATTTGCTGTAAAATACTTATCAATGCTATACGTTTATAGATAACAGTTTGGGCGCCATTTCTGATTTCATTTCTATAAGTCGCACGCTCAGTACTTTTTTTGACCTCACCTTTTTTTTTTTCACACCGAAGATGGTTTTGATTAGATATCATTACTTTTTTTTATTCAATAATCACACACACACACACACACAGTACACAGCAAGTAAGAAAGTGACACTCGATAGTAAATAACATTAGCTTTAGAATCGCAACCCTATTATTCAGAACAGACCTATACTTTACATAAACAACCAGATTCTTTAACAAATATGGTGGTAGTTTTTCCTTTCTAAAACAGTGTTAATAGTTTCCTTTATAGTAACACCATGGGATATAGATTAATAGTTTCTCCTCATCACCCTGACACAATCGGTACATCGGTATGGAGCTAAATATTTACGCTAATTGCTTTAGTTAAAATCGTGTGACGCTAAATGCTCAATTAGGATAATTTCATAAAAATTAGCAAATTTGTTCTTCAAAGTTGGCAGTGAATAAGGAATAATAACCGTTCATCCTATGATTCTTTTGAAAACTTGAGCTAGAAACTGATAATACAATTTGTTTGGCCTAACCAATATTTATGCATCTGCACGTCCTTTCTCCCCATAGTTTTGCTACTCTAAATTAGACGTCTTTGATCCGAATGACCAAAAAAACAACTAAAAATGGTCCATTTTTTATCAGAGATGAAGCTCTAGTAAATATTTCAGACCGATAGCTCACTCACGTGACTTTTTGCGTAGGTGTGCGCATATATGTTGGTCAATTTTGATAGATGCTGGTTAAATAACTCTACACGTTTCACTTATACTTTATGGCCAAATGGTTAAGGCGCTCGACTCGCAATCTGAGTGTCGCGAATTCGAATCCCCGTCACACTAAACAAGCTCGCCCTTTCAGCCGTGGAGGCGTTATAATGTGACAGTTAATCCCACTCTTCGTTCGTAAAACAGTAGCCCAAGAGTTAGCGATAGGTGGTGATAACTAGCTGCCTTCCCTCTTGTCTTTCACTGCTAAATTAGGGACGGCTAGCGCAGATAGCCCTCGTGTAGCTTTGCGCGAAATTCATAACAAATAAAAGCTTATACTTAGACCAAATTTGACACCTAATTGTAGGTTGTAAAGATATATCTGTGTACCCAATTTG
>NW_013674203.1:5759-7704 GCF_000517525.1 Limulus polyphemus | reverse complement strand
AAAAACAAACATTCTTAAAAGTTAAGTATGTTTTTTTTTTATCAAATAAAGTTTTCGTACTTTCGGTGCGAAGCTAAAACCAAAAAAGAAAAAGAAAATCAATCAACATTTTAGATTTTATATTTCGTGTATTTCTTAATGGATTGCCTGGAAATTTAGTATGTGAAGTAAGGTTGCAGTAGAGCACATACACAGAAAATATGTGATAGTTTGAATTACCAGAGAGGGTGGAAAATTGCCAAATTATCACTCCTGTTAATAACACGCTGTGTGTTCTGCGGGTTGTTTTGACCGCACGACACACTACCGCGTGTTTTAATATCGAGTGATATATCGAAATAATTCACTAATTATATTGTTCATTAACTATTTCGTGACTCTCTCTCTTTCCTTCTTGGTGAAGCTTCTGCCAGGATGTTTATTCACTGAGTAGGTCGCGAGAGTACACCTCATGTGATTATAAACATACGTGATAATATTCTTCTACATTAATAGTATCTGTATGTCACCGCTAGGGAAGTTGGTTTCAGTTTCATCTTGCATACATACGTACTCAAAAATACAAATGATTAGCTCGAAGGTGAGTTAGCATTTTAAGAAAACTAGAATTCATAAATAAATTAAATGATAGGGGGGGAGGAATAACAAATGGACGATGAACACAACCATAAACCAAATAAAAAATTTAATCTGCTATCTCTCAAATATAAATTGTCTTATAAATGGCCGAGCTGATTATAAAAGAAAGTTTCGCAATTCAACGTATCACAGCTCACAAACGGTAAGTATAGGACGGTGAAATTTCATATTCGTACTAAGGATATCATGAGGATGTATATGTTACATTCGTCACATATTCCTAACAGGTCTGCCACTATGACCTAATGTCTAACTAGTCACAGTAACTATTCAACATATGCCCATCCATCGTTCTGAATACATTACATCCGTGTGACAACGAACATAGGTGCAATGACATGCATCTCATTTGGTATGCAAACCACTTCCTAGACAACTGCATCTTTAAGGTCTGGATAAGTAAGAGGTTTCCCCACGTGAAATCGGTTGGTTTTAGGTACAGTGAAAAAAGTGGTCATTCACAAGGAAATCATCCTGTAGTGAAAATATTCCAGCAAGAGGGGTTTCATCTAGTTACCATTTCTACACAACTAATCAAGCACATTGTCCTACCGATTTTGAATACATATTTATTACATTTTTGCTTTGTGTAGGAAATGTTACATGCGGATTAGTTTCGTACTAAATAAAGCAGTTGCATGTGTAGACTCTTCTAGAGCAGGTTAAGTGTGTTTCATCAACCCATAATATATTGGCAGGACATTGGTCATCGACTTCCAGTCTTGCCAACGCAAAATCTACACATCGGCTTAACTCATTCTCGTTCAGTGTTTGAGCACAACTGATGCAGTTTGTAAAGAAACATTCGCCTTACAAAAGGTGAAAGTGGCAAACATAACGTGCACTGTTGTATCCATGTTCACTTGTGCTGGCTGAATCTGCTATGGTATTACTGGCCACAGCGACAGTTTCAGTAGGTATACTGGCCACAGCGACAGTTTCAGCAGGTATATTTGTCTGTACGTCGCTTATCTCAAGTGGAACCTGCCTCTTCAAATTTGTATTGTGAATAACACTGGGACAAAGCCCTCTGTGGATGTTAATCACTCTGCAATATTCCATGAGAGCTGCCTTGGCATTGCATCCTTTGGCATTCACTTTTTCAACTCTCTGCACCATTTATATCCGTGGGAAATATGCGAGAGTGGTATTGTCATTAACATGATACCTTAATATCCCGGTGTAATTCACCTTCCTTCACCATACCATTTGTGAGATATGACATGCTAAATTCAGCTCCATTACAGAAAAACCTGATCCTCAGTGGCACGGCGGTATGTCTGCGGATTTACAACGCTAGAAACCG
>NW_013674203.1:0-4696 GCF_000517525.1 Limulus polyphemus | reverse complement strand
TTATACATGAAAGAGTAGACATTTATTAACAACAGTAGCTACATCGACATTTTTATTCGGCTTCTAACTGACTGGCCATATCTATTTCTTTGAAGTCAAAATAGACAACTGGTCAACTCACGTAATACATCGATTGTCAACTCACGTAATATATCAATGCTGACATGTAAAAACAACAATCAAAAATTAAATCGAATACACATTATATCGAATGAAACTGTTATTTAGAACGCTTATTAAAATATTTATTAGCCAATATCAGAACACCAAGTGATAGGCCACACACTCTCGACTCATTAATGAAACACAACAATTAGTGCCAGCATACAAAAAAGTTTGCATTCTGTTTGCCGCTGTACTTGATTCTGAGCTTGTTTGTTTGTAGTTATGCACAAAGCTACAAAATGGGCTATCTGTGCTTTGCCCACCACGAGTATCGAAACCCGGTTTCTAGCGTTGTAAGTCCGCAGACATACCGCTATGCCACCGGGGGCGATTTTGAGCTACTGATCAGAAGGAAAGCATCCAGTTAACAGCACCTTACCACCGACCATCCATGTTAAGAGATTGACTGTCACTGTTATAACGCATTCATACCCTACAGTGCAGGAAATATTTTGTGTATCGCACGGATTCGAATCCATAGCTCTATCCGAGGACCAATTCACGCCCTACGCTTGGGTTTCTGACTAAAACTATAAAACCATCTAACTGAAAGGCCTACAATCTTTAGATCATTTTGTCAAATTTGTTGGCACTATTTTATATCATTGACTTTTATATTTACATTAACTAAAACGCAGATATTAATCTAATAAAAATATTTAATTGAAATATATCGGCTAATATAATGATATTGTTATTTCTTGACCCGCCCCTGTTAATATCCACTTTAATTAGGTTCTATAACACTAATTGACACTATATGATGAAGATGCGTTATCATATACATGTTCTTTAATTTCACTACTGAAACAAAGAGTTTAAAAATTAAAAAAATAATATTTGCAATTGGTAGTGATCAAAAGATTCACTTAAGAATAGCCAAGTTGTGTTGATCAAATAAGTATAAGCTTAAATGAATTATTCTACAGTTAAAAACAGCAAAATACAAATACAATGGCTTTAACTGAAAGCAATTAAAATAACTGTAAAAAATTCACTACAATGTATTTCTCACTCAAATAATCCAACTGTAGCATAGACTTTTCACTCTTTTGTACAAAACATCAGAACTATTCTGAATAAATTGTTACAAACAAACCAAACCGAACGACAACTGACTTACGGTATTTTACCTCAAATTTGTAGGCCTGGTAAGCTAAGTAGTAATATATGATATTAAGAAAACAGTGTTTTACCGCGCATATCAACTAAGAGTTGTGAGCAAATCACATAAAAGTCAGATATTCATTATTCTGTACTTTTATGTGTTACCAAATATTTACTCTTCATCATTTCAGCATGAGGCCAGATATATGTGTTCCCTAATATTTATTCTTCATCACTTCAGCATCAGGCCATATCTGTGTGTTTCCTAATATTTATTCTTCATCACTTCAGCATCAGGCCATATCTGTGTGTTCCCTAATATTTATTCTTCATCACTTCAGCATTAGGCCAGATCTGTCATCATCTCTTTTACGTACTTGATATAATAATATAGATTAATATTTTTTCATCATTATTGTGTCTTTTGGAGAAAAAACAAACAAACATAACGTCAAGTTTGTTAGAATTCACAATCACAAATATCACTGAGATAGACTAGTGCTGGGGAACTCCACCATTATCGTTAACCCTGGGCAAGAATAAACCCAAAAATAAGGACAGACCTGTTATAGTTGCGATATGTAGTTTCCATGTATTGTGCTTGTCTGTCCGTTACTCACCAAGCATAACGATATTCTATAGATATTTGAATAATATATATAGAATTAATGATTGTATAAAACTGTGAAGGAAATTACGCGTAGTGGTTGTTGAAAAAGGTAAAAAGAAGTATGTTATAGGTCAAACCTGTTTACTCTTTAAAAGTCGCAAACGGCTCTCATCTTTGAAACCGCAATTAATCTCTTTCGCTCAACTCTTTCCAAAACCAGGTACCGTAACCATATAAGTTTCATATTCAAGTGCCAAAATAAACGCGGAATTAGTAACGGTTCCAAACAAAAATTCCTTACGCCACAAAATGCTGAAGACCGTAAGTATTTTATGACAGTTAACCACATGCTATATAAAACATCAGTTGCTCTTACGAAAGATACCATTAAATTATTTTCGTTCAACCGTGATAGAAACTCAGAAGACTCGTGTTACTACCGTCGGAGGCTGTATGATCTAACCGATATAAGTACAGCAAAACAAGTGCATATTACTCTGCTCTCTATGACAAAAAGGCAAAAAAACAAAACAAAAACTCGTGAATCTCGGAATCGTGTATCCAAACAATTTTCGGCCACCGTGGATAGAAGACAACATGGTAAATGATTCGACGGAAAGAAGTTCACCCACTAAAACTAATGTCGTAACTATTCCACCTAACCTTACCTTGACAAATCCAAAAAGATCCGTGCTGAATAAGGGACTTAAATTTGTTCCCATTCGACCAAGCGTGAGTGAATTTTACTCAAAACGTGATTGCGAACTATTTTTTTCGGCGCTTACGGATCCAAGCCTATTTTCATACTAATAATTCAAGTGAAACCAATAAAAAAACGCCTTACAGAACATGATAGAAATAGCACCAAAATAAATGGTGAAACCACACAGACCAGTACCACTGAAGGTCCCTTTTGCAATTTACAACACACTCTCGGCAGATGGACCACTTCTAGTGGGTCATTTCCACCACTTGATTATTATATAGACGAATGTCGTACTGAGACCAACAAACTTAACTTCAAAACACAAAACTCTAAGGACAACCTCACCTATGAAGAACTCAAAGCCTTGCAAAATATTCGTTCTAGAGATGATTTTGTTATCCAACCATCAGATAAAGGAGGAACTGTGGTCGTATGTATGGCGTAAGGATCTTTACCTTCACGAAGCGTCACGTCATTTGAGTGATTTACTATAGTACAAACTGTTTCGCGACGACCCATTACCGAAATATCATGAAGTCATCACCAACACTGTCAACGAATTAATTGATGCGGAGGAACTACCCACGTCTGCTAGAAATTTAATATTACCTATTTCTGACTCTAGAACTGGTGTTTTCCATTCAGTGGCTAAAATTCATAAACCCAACAACCCTGGTAGACCCATTGTGTTTATCTGTAATGCTCCAACTGTACTTATCCGTAGTTATTTAGATTCCGTAATGGCTCCCCTAGTCCACTCACTCCCCACTTATATTAAAGGACGCTTTTCATGCCATTAGATTCTTCAACACAGTTACTTTTAATTCCAAACCAGACTCGGTCCTTTTATTTACTATGAACATCAAATCACTATACACCATAATACCGCAACAGGAGGGTTTAATAGCCTTAAGACACTATTTTGAGAAGCGTAATGAACATCTCCTCCCCCACTAATACTTTGATCCGTTTAGCAGAACTAGTTTTAAAATGCAGTGAGTTCTATTTTAACAATGAATTCTATGAACTTTAACAATGAATTCCATGAACAGATTAGCGGTATAGCTATGGGAACAAAAATGGGCCCCAATTTTGCAAACCTTATTGTTGGATATATCGAAGAACACATGTTTACACAGTATGATAGTCCTTTACACCTACTTTACAAGAGATATATATCGATGACGTTGTTGGATTCTTCACGGGCACCTTGCCCGAGCTAGAAACGTTTATTCATTATGTAAGTAACTTCCAACCTTCATTGTCTTACATGCATGGCATTTCTGATTCATCACTACAATTCTTGGATATTCTTCTTTCTATATCGTCTGATAAAATAACAACCAGTGTTCATTATAAACCTACAGATACCAACAACTATTTGCACTTTAATTCTAACCACCCCATATATGAAGAAGAACATCCCAAAATCCCAGTTCATTAGCCTACGGAAACTGTGTAGTGAACCTGATGATTTCAATGTCCGCTCAACAGAATTGGAATAATTTTTTCATGATCGTGACTACCCTAAAAACATTCTGAAAAAAAAGGCGGCAACTATGTTGTAAATCAAGACCACAACTCCTCTTCATCTCTCACAGAAAATAACCCTTAAAATCTCCTGTACCAGGCCGCCCCTTACCCTCACATACCACACACACACAACAAACAAGTTAAAGACATTATTCTAAATAATTTTCACATTTTAAAGGAATCTAATTCCATTACACATATTTTTCCAAGACCCCCATAATTTCCTACCGTCACGATACCAATATTGGAAACCATGTAGTTCATAGTAGCCTTAAAATACCCACCTCAACAGACACAAATGTTATTGTAGGTAGTTATTCTTGTAATAGAAAACGCTGTAACACACGTGTTTACATTGACTCAAGAACATCCGTGCAGGGTCCTAAGTCGAGTTTTAACATGAAGGATCAATTTAACTGCACATCAAAATGCGTCATATATTCTATTGTTCGCTCATGTTGTGGAAAATTATTCATAGGAGAAACCAGTAGATTATTAGCAGAACGTACCCGAGAACATCTCAGAGACATAATAAATTGTACCGCAGATAAACCAGTGGCCTGACACTTCAATTT
>NW_013674202.1:25551-28131 GCF_000517525.1 Limulus polyphemus | reverse complement strand
GAAATTATGAACATTGCTCAACATCATGAAAATTAAACCTTATTTTCAATAAGCAATCCTGAAAAATATTTGGGGGTGCTTAACTTTTTTCCAGGTGTATATCATTAATTTTTTACTATGTTAACAGCTGGATAAAAGTTGTTAAACAATGTTACTAATATTTAAAAACATCCATTGAAAATGTAACAGTATACAGCATTCTTTTCAGATGAATGACTCAGAGATGGTAGAAAAGGTATCTGAAAATGTCACCCTAACTGAAAGCAAACTAAGAAACACACTACTTGCTGCAAATGTAGACACTAAAAGGGTAATTTCAAGAGAACTGTGTGATAATAATGGTTCAGCTGAAAACAAGTGTAGAGATCCGCTTCTCTTAGTAAACGTATTGAAACGAAAATGGACAGTGTTGTCGTTGGAGCCAACTCTGGAGTTGTTTTTGTCAACTTCAGAACACATTAAGAACAAGCAAGTCTGTATGTGCAAATAACATTATTTTGCCACTTGTAAACTAGTAAAACACAGTTTCAACTTAAAAGAAGTACTTCTATGTATTGTGTGTTATTGAAATAACAATCAATATTCACTGTCTGTAATTCAAGATTGAATTTTTTTTCTAACAACCACATTTTTATCTTTGTGCTAGATCAAGCATTTCTAGTAACTTTCATGTAGTTTTTCATCATAGTAAATCACATTTTAATATTAGTTAATTTTAATCTTGCACCTAAGTAAAAATGTATTTAAAAACATGATTGTAATAATATTATGGTATATATATAAGTAGTGCTCAAGAGGCCACAGAACTTGTAGTGAGAGTTAAGTAGGTAAACTTGTATTTCATTGTTAGTGATAAGAAATAGCAGCACTTTAGAAGGTAACTTTTTAAATTGTATGAAAATTTAATTCTCAAACTATTTGGTTACATCAATAAACTTTAATTTCAAAAGATTGTGTGGTCAATTTATGCTTTGTAATCAGCATAATATTTCACTCATATATTCATATCTGCAGTTAACATTTTTAGAATCCAGACTTTGATGGGACATCACCAGTATTACTTGACAAATTTGGTATAACTTATGTTATGAAATTTTGAAAAAACATTGAACTTCCACTTTCTTTATTGTTATTAAGAGAATTCATTTATGCAGTCATCTTTTTAGGACTGCTCTAGTCACCACTCCTTACTACAAATCATAAAAAAACACTGCATAAACAGATAGATTTACTGATAACCTACGTCCCAACTTTCAAATTTCTGTCAGGTCTAGATAACAATTCTTGGTCAAAATCTAATTTTGTAATAAATACACTTTATTTATTATGTGCTCTGGTTGAATACCATAAATTTAACAATAATATTCATTACATAAGGATTTTAGTCACCAGTCTTAGTGGATGTCTTGCTATAAAAGATTGCCATAACTTTTAAAAATATAATTTTACACAGAAACGTTCTTAGGAAAAAAAATTTCTGAGAAACTATAAACAGCTTCCCAGACCTGCGATTTATTCCACTGCTGTGCTGGAGCTACACATAATCAGTTTCTCGTACAATTTTATTCTCTTCAAATTAACAGAAATAGTTTATAATTTGCTCAATCCAATTCCTGTAGTTATTTTCATAGCTGGACCCACTTTTTTACAACCACATGTGATGTGGACAGAAAAGGAAAATCACAAGTGAAACAAAACTTGGTTAATTATTACTTAGCCAATAGAAGCCTATGCCTTTAGATGAGCAGAATAATTCTAAAAAAAATTCGCATATTTTAGATTTTGATACGTATTTGTGTGCTCAATATCTGAAAGGTTCTCACCCATCATAATAGGGTTAATCCTTCCATTATGGGCTGGGTGGCTTCTGCCCAGCCCATAACCACAAAAGTATCCTTGAAAGTAATTATGTAGGTTACTGGTAAACATCATAAGGCTTTTTGTACACAAAATATCAAGTTTTTAAATTAAAAATTTTCTTGTAAATTTTTTTCTTTCAGAATGTTGACTATCCAATATGCAAAGTAATTTTGATTTTAAGATTAAAAATACTTTTATGCATTAGAACATTTTCAAATTTCACATGTGAAATCTTTATAACCCCCAAATAATTATCAAATTAAAAAAAAAAATTAATTTCATCTGTTATTTTCATTACTGTATCTCTGTGTGGGTTGGTTTGATTTGACTGGCTTTGTAACCTCAATACAAAATTAGGAAATAAATATAAATTATACTTTTTCATTTTAGACTGACTACAAATTATAACATAAATCACAAATGTTTTGTCTAAATATCTTAAATTTCATAATATTATACATTTATATATATTTCTTATATTGACCTTTCAGCATTGTCTTGGCTGTGTTTTAGTGGACTAGTATTTTGTAAAATACAGTCACGTTTCAGTTTTAATACGTTATTACAACTTAAAATAAGTTCTTTTTTCTTAAAATGTAGAATTATCTCTTCTAGTTATGAACTTTGAACTTGTTTGCTAAGCCTTATCAAAGTTCGCACAAGGAGGATGTGAAATGAAATAATTTATAAATATATATATATATATATATATATATATTA
>NW_013674202.1:20600-25181 GCF_000517525.1 Limulus polyphemus | reverse complement strand
CCACTATAATTTATCAAACTTAGTAACTAAGCTGTATTTGGGTCTAAAAAAAAATATGAAATTTTGAGCTCACTAAAGTTACCTTAACTTTTTACACCAAAGCTTTAAAAGAACGAGTTTGGCACTGAATACTTCAATTACACTGAGGAAGCCACTAGGGGACATTACATAGCTTTTGGTCATTCACATGTTTTAGACAGAAGCGTGCATAAGCATGTCTTTCCACAAATGAAAAGAGGTGGCGGGGCCACTGTGTTCAGTACATGTAGCAATATCTCAGTAAATAGAAAATATAGGATTTTCTTATTTTGATATTCTAGCTTGTCAATATCAGTAATTTGAGTTCCTACTTCATAAAAAACCAACTAGAATTTGTATTTGGACATCACAAACATCTAATTTGAACATACCACATGACACAAAAATCAATATTTAGTATTTCTTTTAATATTTACTTTTAAATTAAAAAATTAACTAATGAATGATACTAAAGTTATTGATATATATTCATAAAACGGTAGTGCAATAAAATTATGAATGCAAGTCTACAAATACGATTACATGGCCTGGGACCATAGGAAGACCCGTGGAGCTAGGGTTAAATGAAACCAAGTGATGTCTGCTATTACATATTGTTTACGTCAAGATTTAAAATCATTCCAATCTCTTGTTCCATCCTTTTGCTTTATTATTTAAAAATTACATTTCTATAACAATTTTTGTGTTCTATCATGTTTCTTACCCTCTATTCTTAGAATTTTCTAGGTTACTGTTTAATTAATTGACTTCCATATTTATTTATTTTTTCCAAACTATCATGTGGTTACATTTTATCTTACAATGTAGTAGTGTAGGAAAGATGTTGACAATACAGTACAGAGAAACTTCTTATTGAATTTTACTGTAGATGTAAAATAACATTTCAAAGGCCCATATAATATCACCTGTACTTGTAACTTTCATGGAAACTTCCATTATACAGATAGTTTATGTATATAATGAACGATACATTTGATAAAAGAACAAATATTATGTGGAATGCAATATGCTGCTCATTGTTTCAGTTTAAAACACTTGAGGTTCATCATTGCAATCTGTACTTGGTTATGGACTATTACTATTAACTATTTTAATATTAAAAATGTATTTAAAAATAAGGTTGTTTGGAATACTGTTTATTATCACTTAATATAATTATTTATTATTTTGCTTTCTTTGTGGTCTACAAACAACTAAAAATAGGATAAAAATCAAAAATCTGCTACAGCAACAATGAGAAATACTGATTTGAACAACATTTTTGTTCAGGCTCAAAATAACATCACTATGAACATCATAAGTTGATAACCTATGCAATTGAACAAAGAAACAATTTTGCTTTTGTATAGATGCTAAAGTACCTAATTATTTTTGACACAGTAAATCTTTTGTTTCATGTAGTGCACATACATCACTCTAAAGCTTGTGTTTTGGGCTGTAACTATATTAAGATGAAGCAGATAACCAAGTATAATACACCAGTGAAATTAATTACAGAACAAATATGCACAGATTCCAAAGTGACATTATTCATAAGTGTTCAGTAAAATGTTGGTTGGGTTAGAAATTGGTTATATATTTAAACATTTCATCACAAGATGTTTTAGTTATTCCATCAGTACAGCAACACATACGTGCCGTACATAACTAAATATATACTCAGGGATGAGAAAATGGCTCCAATTGCCATGGCAAACAAGTTAATTGTGGGAGATAGGACTAAAAATGTTTGACCAAAATAGAAGTGTTTCAAAATCAACATATGAAAATATTTTTGGAAGGCATTTCAGTTTTCCACGACTCTTTGCTACATCATTAATTTTTGCAGATTTTGTCGAATGTGTTCAACCTTGACTTCACTCAGAGGGTCCTCCACAACAATGAAGAAACAACAGTGGTATAGGAGATAAAACCCAGAAAACTTGTTTTGTATCATTAACAATCTCTTTTGTCACTGATGTTGGATATGATAAATATAAACGCTTGAGAATCATTAAAAAACAGAGCCTCATGTAAGTGATATAGGAAAGCACAATCTTAAGCAGGTAGAAATCTGCATTTGAAATATTGTCACTACTGACAAGTGGTTAGACACATTAAAGTGATGATGATCTTTACAAAATCAGTAAATAGAAGAAGGTTGACAAGCTGTAGAAGCAACACTTAGAAATAAGGCCTCCAGGGGAAGGGGGGAGACTTAAATAATTATATACCTGTAATCTTTGGACTTAAACCATCACAAAACAAAGTAAAAGGATCTTTAAGCACTGCCAAGTAACCCAAGATAGCAGATACTAACAAGCATTATTCTAAAGAAAAGTACAGAGAAAACTTCAATCCTGTGATGATAGCATCATGATAGAAAGGACTTCCATCAAGAAAGTTTGTCTGACAGACTGTACAACTCAATAGGCCAATTAGAAGTACAATTCTTGAGTTACTGTTGTTCAGCAAGACTGAGCATAAAAAAATTTGAATACAAGGTAATAATAGATAAAGCAACAGATCCAGATAAAAACTTTTCGTTTTTACTTTGTGCAATGTTTCAGGCAGTAAATACTGTTACATAGAAAGAAAAAAATCATTTACTTAGGAATGTTAATTTATCTTTTATTTCCTTTTATCAGAAACAGAATCCAGTCACTCTGACTAAATGCAAGAGAAGTGCCAAACAATTAGAATTATTGAAATTTCTCATCTGGTATTTCTCCCCATCATTGTAGTCTTCCTGATCTTACAAGTTCTGTCTCAGATCACCTCAAGAGTTTTAGGTAGATGTGATTTCTATTTTATTTCTTGGATGGTATAATGGGAAACAAGTCTACTTTGGAAACCAAAAGTGGTGACAAACGTCTCAACTGAGGAAGTCCTAATAGTTGGAGTCAAGACTGTGTTGGCTAAAAATGTACACTAAGAGCAATACTTCCTGTGACTGTTATTTCACTATTAACTTTGCCAAGATGTGAACCAGAGATCATGTCCAAAAAATAGGTCTCATCAATCCTGTGCAATGACATCCTACAACAAAAGGCCTCTAGGTTCCTTCAGACCAGCCTTGTCCCATTAAAATAAATAAAACTTGTGATTGAAATATCCTACCTTAATTATATCAGAAATAAGAGAAGAATGTCAAGTTAGAATTAATCATATGATGAGCAAAAATGTCCGATTGATCAGAAGCTTGTTTGACTTCAACAGCGAGTGACACAATAGCTATAGAAAAATAACAGGTTTAATGTGTGAGAAAGAAATTTAGATGTAATAATAAAAACCATCCAAAACTTTAAATAAGCAGGCTAGAAACTGGAAAAAAATGATGAACTGAAAATGGACATGCAATTACAAATAGACATATAAGTAGTTATAAAAAATAAAAAGTCACTGCTCCAAAGTAAAACATCAATACGAGTATACTTCATGAAGTGTCAAGTAAATATAACCATATATTAGCTTAGATAAATCATAAAGGTAATAAAACATAGCTACTGATTGGTCTGCACAAATTACTAGAACAGAGGATGTCATACATGTAATCAAACAAAATAATTCTCAAGGGAGTGATATGTGTACAAGATTACAAAATTCTACATTGTGGGCAATGAAGGTGGAGAAAGATGGTGATATGAAAGGACTTAATTCTTTGCATAATTTTGACAAAGAGTTCTCTTTATTTAACTGGTTACATATCCAAACATTTCTCACGTTAAAATTGATTAAACTTCTAGTTACTTCTCACTAAAGCATTAATTATTTGCAATAAAAAAAAAGGTTGGAAAAACCCAATTCCTTTGTGTAAGAAATTAAGAGGTGAAGGAAAACACAGCTATTAGTGGTATGGATTGAGGTATTGTGGACAAAGCTTGTGAAAATATCAGAGGTCATTCGAGCCCCTGTCCTTTGGAAATTCTATTAATATGTATTAATACCCAAAAATATCAATGGCAAAAGTGTAAAACTTTCAGCAACCAATACTGACATTGAAACCTCTATACTGCCATATGTTGCATTTTGCCAGCACTTTGAACACATCTACTGACTGTTTGGCCCAACCTTTTTTAATAATGTTGGGATGATTATCTCCTCTGCATTGATGTCCAAAACTGTTATTACAAAATAAATAGAAAATTGGGAATTTAAAACCTGGAAATAGGGATTGTAAAAAGAGTAAGGAAACAAGGCTAGAGATACTGTAGACATTTTATCAAACTATAAACCATTATTTTGGCTCCATGCTGTTACCTAGAATTACATTTGGTGGAGTCAAAATAGGGATTTGTAGTTTGAGTAAGTAATGTCTAGACTATTTCCAGCCTTGTTTCCTTACTTTTTTTACAATCCCTACTAGCAGGTTTTTAAAATCCCAATTTTCTATTTATCTTGTTTTATGCTCAACTATGGGCAAAGGATTACTTGATATGGTAGCTAACTCTATATATTGTAATGATGATAAACATAGCTAGTAGCTTACATAATATAGGAATTGCCTCCCTAAAGACACTGACTGTATAGTGTACAAAGCATTTAGTATCTACATGTTACAGT
>NW_013674202.1:18417-20579 GCF_000517525.1 Limulus polyphemus | reverse complement strand
CTGACTGTATAGTGTACAAAGCATTTAGTATCTACATGTTACAGTCATCTAATGTTCATCTATTATTGGCTGATACTTCCTGTTTCACCCTGTACTTAAGCTTTTTAAAGGAACACCAGATATTTATAAGAAAGCTAACATCAAGGGTAATGATAACATTATTTACACTAGAATTATATATGTTTTTTAGCTTATGTAAAATACATAACAAACAAAGCGACTTTTCAATACCCCTATGACTTTCACAATACCTTATTTAGTATTCTACAAAAGATTTGGGTGCAATATACCAAGCAGTTTTTGTGTAGGCTGGCAAGAGAATAATAATAATTACAAATGGACTGTTTTGAGCAGATTTTCTTTTCCTTGTAAGTCTAACATACGTGATTTATATTTTTTATATGTGTACATCCTTAACAGTCAATAGTAAAGGTTTAAGTGTTGTTTGAACTAATCTTTACTGTTTAAGGTGCTTTTTGCCCGAACATTCTATTAGGGTTTTGTGCAATTCCTTGCGATCCCTATTATGAATCACTATCGTGGTTCATGATAGAGCAATATATAAAAATGTCTGATTGCACACACACACTAACCTTCTCATGATTACAAAAGTGAAATTATCTAGGTTGGAATAAATGGACTTCAAATTACAGAAATAACTAACCTGATGGGACTTGTATATTCAAACAAAACAAATCTTGGTCCAGTGTTCAACAATTTCTCAGAACTTCCTTCTGATCAACTGTAATTTGATTTAATGAAATATGATTGACTGGGTATACCAGCAACTTAAGGGTATCACATTTTTGTTTATTTATACATGTGGGTGAAAAAATATACTTCATAATCCTACAACCAAGACAGAAAAATTACTGCAAAAATAAAAAATCTAACCAGTTATGTTGGAAACAATTTATTTGTCAGCATATGAAATTTTATCCAAGTTTCAAGCAAATTTCAGTTTTTCAAGACAAACTTCATATTCACTGAGCAAAAGTTACATTTAATTGAAGACATGCTACTTATACATTGTACTACTTACACAAGAAAGGTTCTAATATTCACTACTACATAGCACATTCATCAAATTACTAGGTTTATTACACTATGGTGTCACATAGCTACTTAGTTATGAAATATTGAATTTGCATTTTCAACTTCAAATAATTGTATCTGTTCAGTGAGATCAACATTTTGAAAATAAGTTCACAGCCATAAATTATTTCTAAATAATTAAAAGTATATACAACTATTAACATTTTGACATCAGTGTTCTGGAAACATACAAAGCAATCTAACCAACAGCTTAGTATCTGGTTTATCATAAAGTTCAGGATAATAACACAATCTATAGGAAGTCCTTCATATTGCTGTAAATATTTGAATACATTACTTATATTAAAGCTTGACAATAAAGAATAAATTTCTTGCAACACACAATCTGCTTCAATGGTTAGATATCTTGCATCCATTCACATAATACATAAATTAAAAACTGACTATGTTTAAATAGAAACAAGTTTGTTGCTTACTACAAATACATACACTACTCATTGTCCATCACCAGTTTATACTATTAGTTTAGAACTTATGACAACAAATTCTATCATAAAGAAAACAGTTCTTTGACATGTAAATGTTTAGTGAAATCTGCTAATGTATTACATTTACAATATTAATTTAAATAACTTGTGCATTTCAAAATTTGTATATATATTATACTCTTAACAATATATCACAAAACAACAAACAAAACATATTCCATTCTTCAAACTTTAATTAAAATAACTTAAGTGGCTTACTAGATCCAATGACGGCTGAAATCAGTGTTAGCTTCATTATCTAGAACTTACATTATGAAATCTGCTAAAGATGTTCACACACATGAAGCTAATATGCAGAATAGCTATGAAACAAATAATAAGCATGTAATTATTTTAACAACCTGATGTACTATATATGTGATGGTATACCAGGGCTAATTAGCCGAGCCTAAAACTAGTGTATAAATACTCTCAACTGTATGAGAACATAACTTAAAATTTTCATACTATATATATATATATATATATATATATATATAAATAAGTAGTATGAGTATATGCATCCTGATATACCAACGGACAATTATTAATGCACACTTAGTATTTTACTAATTTATA
>NW_013674202.1:11028-18287 GCF_000517525.1 Limulus polyphemus | reverse complement strand
AATAGCACACTTGTAATTTTCTTAACTTTATTATATATATATATATATATATATATTAGATTAATCACCTTTCGTACTAATAACTGAAATTCTCAACAAAATTTCAAGTTTAATTATGATTCAATTTTGAAATGGTTTGGTCCATAAAACCAAACCTCTAGCTCTAGGTATTTATATTAAAACATTATGCTTTTAAACAAAAATGAATGCAACAACTAGTATATGATTAAATGGTAACCAAAATTGTCAGTAATTTATCAAGTATGTGCTATAAATATGATGAGCTAATGTATCTTCACACATTCTGAATTCTTCTGAACACAAAAACACTAACACTGCTAAATGATCACAATTAGATTGTATCACTGTCAGAGAAAATGAAATATATTATCATAATTTATATAATCTTTATTTTAAAATTATAGCACTGAAGTTCTATGCCCTTCTTTGGTGACAGCATCGTAATTGGATTTTCATACACGCCCCTTTTTTTAAACATACTAATCAATTTTAGGGTTTAAAATGAAAACAATACAATCTAACTGTATTTCATTCTCTTACCCTGAAGTATTCTTTTATATAGTTTGAGTAATTGGTGTTTTTGCACCGAGATCACTCACTCATTTTTTTCACATGCAAACAAAAGCAACCATTAGCGTCAGGTGAAGTGGTCAGAAAAGACCAACGTAAGGCACGACATGTGGGTTAGGTCTCAGATACAGTGTTGTGTAAAATTCAAGCTGGAAAACCTTAGCTCAGTTCTAAGCAAATTCTAGTAAGAATTAACTCTAGACTATATAGTGTTTTACAAGAGATAAAAGGCATATAATGACCATAGTTTAGCATATCATTTAAATGTAAATATTGTACCTTCTGGGCTCTATCATACTTTGTCTAACTTTAAGAAAGATGCATTATGCAAGGTGTATCAAAATTATTCATCTACAAATAAAACACTAAGATGAAAAGGAAGAACCAAAAGTGAAGAAATTTTGCGCAGTTGTAACTAATAATGTCAAGTTTCTCACCACAAGGTGAAAGGTCACTCACATTAATATAAACAAGTTCTTATAGAAGAAAATGGAAAGTATGAACCTCAATGTCAAGTTCGAAAGTGTAATGTGTGTTCTTTTGTTACAGGTTCTTTCATACTCACAGTGATGGACATATGGATATGTAATTGTACTTATAGTAAATTAATCTCATTAAATACAAACAGCATACCTTCAACTCAACTCTCTTCATCCTTTTCATGACATTTTGTTTATTTCTTATGTATAATTTTGGTATCCCCCTAATTTACAAGAAAATATGGCCCATAAATTCTGAAAAAAAACAAACTATAATGTAATTTCATCATCAATAAGTACTGCCTATGTAAGCAGTATTTTGACTGTCTCACTGGACGGGAAGTCTTAAAACTAGCCAACCAGGTATGTCTGAGAGATAATCTTTTAAATAATATTTTCTGATAAACTACAATGTATTCACAAATTAACACACTCACTTTTTGATTTATTTTTATGAGTTATATGAATTAAAATATAGTAGGTCAATCTCTAATTGTACTTATACCAATATTTATAACTATACATACAACCCTCATTTAAATTTCTAAGCTCATTTTTTTTAAAGTTCAGTTTCTTTATAAACTTACTGTAGCTGTTACACAGTAAAATGATTCAAAGTTGCAATATGAGCAATATATTTCAAGGTCTAGTTTATTTAAACAGGGATTTGAATTTTCTACTACCTATCAAACTTCCAACTTTTTAATATTGCCCAGGATTGTTCAAGAGTGCAGCTTTATTACCTATTTCACTGTTCCAATAAAACACACTGAAAAATAAAACAGCTCAAAGTTGAGCTTCACCTCAACAAATGCATCTATAATTATGCCTTTCACAACAACATATCTGTGTTTTGATATTCTGCATATAACTATCACAGTTTTCAATCAGTCAGAATCAAGTTAATATATGTTTTCCCATTCTTTCAAAATGAAATGTTTATGCATAATATTTTTCTTGCAAAATATTCACTGAAAATTTGCATATTAGTTTAATTTAAAGATGGAATGAATTTTACTCAAGGGTGATCTGCAATAGCTTCCCTTAACTTTAAAATGCTAGACTAAAAGGAAAGCAGCTAGTCTACACCACCCACTGACAGCTCCTGGACTACTTTTATCAGACCAATTAATAGGATTTGACAGCCACTCTTATAACACATCCATTGCACTGAAGTGCAGAACACAGCTTCCACTAGTTAACCACAGGACCACATTATTTTGAGTAATCAACAGCACACAGTAAAGTCAAAACTAAAATAATTCATTAAAAAATTATTTACATGGTAAAGCTTTATGCACAACATGCAACAAACATAAAAACTATGCCTTATGGATATTCTCCATGATTTTGACACATGGAACTACTAAAAAGCAGATGTCACTGTCAAATGGCTAACCAAATTTGGCTAATTTTCTGTGCCTCATATGTGTTAAAACGTATATGAGAATAGACAGGAGAATACACCACAACATTTAAATATCAGACTATTCTACTTTTTCTTACCTTAATTACTTTCTTATACTGGTTTCATGATTTCAAAAGTCACTTTTCAGTATATAATTTTACTGAGAATTTTTTTTTCTTCTGTAAGTCTCAGTAACTTTGTGAAACCATGAAAACAGTTACTAAGACTTACAGAAAAGAAAAAACAAATCTCAGTAAAATCATATCCTGAAGAATGACCTTTGAATCCAGTAGAAGAAAGTAATTAATGAGAGAAAAATAGAATAGTCTGATATTCCAATGTTTTCTTATTTGTATTCATAGGTGAATTTTATTGATATTTTGGTTTTATGTATGTATGTATGTATGTATGCATGTCCATATATACATATAATGGACGTGCATGTGGTTTATGAAGAAAAGGTGAATAAAAACAGCTTTACATATTTCTTAAGGCGGGTAGAAAAAACATTAAACTAATTAAATCCTTTAACATAATGCTTTTTTTAGTTTATCTTCAAAAATCATTTTACTTATAGAAATCATATGTCCAATTAAAATATATTGTAAGAGCTACAATTTCTTTTAAATAGTGAATTCTATATAAAACATTCAAAATTTCCTTTGCTGAAATAACTTTTCACTTTTAAGTTCATATGGAAAATTAAAGTTTTTGTTATTGATATCATATAAACTACAATACCGCAAACTACTAACAACTTCCTTAGTTGAATGGACAATAAGAATATAGATAATGCTAAGCCCTTTTCAACAGTGAGGTTTCATGTGTTAACCACAAAAGAAACTTTGAGAAAATAAGGAACTAAATTATTCTTTAAGTTTACACTTAATAAAAATATAATTTACATGCATACAAAATACTGTGTTCATATTACCTAATTAATGCAAATAATTTTTTTTAATGACAACTGTTTTTCTTTTCAAATAGTGCTTATTTTTATGAATAACCATTTATGAAACAAAACATAAGAAAATAAAGTCAGGGTGTTAACAGATTTTTTGTGGGGTTATTTCATCCCAGTTTTAAGGGTTTCAGAATAGCACTAGCTCAACAAGTCTACAGGAGGGAAGTAGCAAAGTTTCCTTGAAGTTAAAGCATCTGCCTTAATTTGAAAAATAGAACCTTGTTCCTGTAAGGCAGAGGTATACAACTTTCACATCATAAAAAGAAAATTACAGACTCAATACTGTTAAATACAAGATATTGGTAATAAAATAAGGAATGAAGAAAAAGGGAGGTGAACTAAGAGCACTTGACACTCTAATTGTAATTGTCTATGTAATTTCCAACGTCTTTAAAACTTATACATAACATTTATAAATATAATAGCACCCCGTGTTTATGTATTAAGTGCCACCCAAAAATCAATATACTAACTGTTGGATATACCAAACAGAAACATTCTGCCAAAATTCCTTCTGCACTGATTTTAAAATTAATATATAGTTTGATATTAAGAGTAAATCTGGAATGAAAACTGATGGTTGCACTTATTCTTTTTAATCATGAGTGTATATATTTAACGAATCAGTAAGCTTAAAAATTAAGAAGCCAAGTATACAGTTAGCTAGATTCAGCTTGATACTTGGTCAGATTCTTGAAACTCAATTCCACGATCCTCTTTTAGTGAGGCTAGGAGCACCTGTATACCATTACATGCACCTAGAAGAGCCTTTTGCTCTATATTATTCATCACGCTGCACATCCAAAGACAAAATCCTAAACCTATGGAAAGCACTATTCTTGAAAAGATCATGAATGCATTCAGTCCATAAGGAAGGTTGAAAGGAGTACTGAGCAATAGTAAAGATAACAATAAACAAGACAACATGAAGTAAAATATTCTATTTTTCCTGAGACATACAAGACTAGCATTAAGAAGGTGGCCAGCTTCTTCTAGTACAGTGAATCGAGCAGAGTTATTCATTGCAGGCTCCTCAACTAAAGAAAGAAATTTCAGAAATTATGGTCAAAACATGACACAAGTTGAAAATACAAAATACTAAGTACAACTGAAGAAAGATATTAAGTATTTCTAAGGGTACACATGTATTCTTTGTTTCCCAATGACTGCACATTTATAATGTAATGCAATTTTTATCAATTTCTATTTTCAAGCTACTTAGAAACACTTTAAAACCACTTTGTATTTTAGTGCTGTAATTTAATCATAAGACACATAGTTTTCAGTTTAGCTATTCAAGAACCTAGGGTAATAATGTAAATCATGATGGCATGAATGTTTTATATACAGACTGACAAGTTATTACAACAAATAAAATATCACAATATTGAGAACATGGATTTGACTTATTATTAATTTGATTACTTTATTAAACAAATGTCATTACACTAAAGAGTATAAAAGAATCAATTTCACAAAAACCATCAGTAGCTTACTGTAAATTGCTCAAATACTTTGTCTGTAACAGCTGCATGAATGTGATGACTTTTGGTCATGAGAATTAAAAAAAAAAATTATATATACTTTCATACTGCATTTAGGTGAGCAAAGTAAAAAATGTCCAAGCTGGAAAGTACTGGTAACAGGCAGATTTTGCCATGTATATGCAACCAGAGAATACAAACCTTATGAGATATACATTAAACACTGATAGTAATAGACAACCTAGAAATAAAGCATTTAAAGTGGTATTAGTTTTTTACGGTACAAGAGCTAATATGGGCAAAGGAAGGATGAGTGGATGTTTAAATGGTGAAAGTATGTAAGACAAGTGTTATCAAATTTTAAAGAGCAAGTAAAAATAGTAGTTTAACATCATTTCAACAATATTTTTTTTATCTAAAATATTCAATAATTGGTATATTGTCATTTTACAACATTTATTTGACTGTTATGATGCGATATACTTTGACATTTATAGCCATTTGATGCAACAAGCAGCTTCACAAAAGCCTCTCCTCGCATCCTTGGAAGCCATGCCACATCTCCATGGTGCTGCTATCTGTGAGCAACACCACAACTAGTGGATGTGTTTACATATGCTCAGCTGTCAGCTCATGTGTTAAGTAGCTACATGATTTGAGGTAAAGTATTTTGATATATTACCATTTGTAAATGTTATACCTTACACACATATATATATATATATATTCAGTATTCTAGTATCTTTCATCTAATATACTAATAGAAGCCAGAGGTTTTCTAATGAGGTGGTAAAATGAATGTGTAAGTCAGTGTTCATCATTTGTCACCTGTTTTTTCTGTTCAGCGTTCGTGTGCACATCAGGGAATTGTTGTACCACATATAGCAAATATATCATCTCCTTTTGATATAGATGGGGAAAAAAAAAAAACTAGTAAATATCAAATTCCTAATTTAATTTTTTGATAGATAATTGACATTTTTTGGGAACCAGACCAAAATGTAATTCCACACAGAAAGGGTTAATGTAATGTGCAGCTCCATATTTATTGATTTTTTTTAGAATTTTTATGCACATCCCAAACTATAGGCTTATATTCACTCAGAAACTGTCAATGCTTTGAAGTAGGCTTATTCTTGTTTTGTTGCTCACAGCAAAGTAGTTGGACAGTAATTAAAAAATCATAGCCTTAAAAGCAAACAAAACCATCAACTACAAATGACTGGATATAAAAGATTGTTGTCCATTTACTTCAATATAAAAATTAAAGTGTTGTATGAGGTAATTCATGGTTTCTAAGAAAGTGACTTCCAGAAATTCCTATAGCAGAAAACAAAGGATTCTATTACAAAGCTTACAAAATGTAGGAATAAGCCATGAATATGGGAATTTTTTTAGTTTCATTTGATGTTGTGTTTGTTCAAGAAAATCTGTTTGAAAGGTGCAGGAATATTCTTCTACGAGAAGTCATTAACTCTCTCAACATGGGCTCAGTCAATTTAACCGACCACGTGACCTCTTTGTACTCATTTAAAGTCTTTATAGATTTAATACAGGAATCCCTCGATTAGTGCGGTTAATGTGTTCTTTAAAAGAGCCGCACTAATCGAATATAATAACTTATAGGAAATCATGTAATTCATGCCTCAATTTTCATTCTCATTCACAATTAATTTCTATCTTGCGTATTTTTTAATCAAAGTATAGGTATATAAGAAAATATGAAAAAAATGCAATGAATTAAAATTTATTGATCTCATTTTTTTATGAAAAACTTATTATATCGTATTCTTCTGTTCTTCATATAATTGGCGGTACTGAGAAATTGCCTCATCAATTTTTCTGTAAATTTGACGGCTTCTATCTTCATCGGGGTCTGTTTCTAAACATTTTCCCTTAAATTCTTCAATAACCGTGAAAAGTTCTTCTAATTCCTTCTTCGTCATCTTATGCTGACATGTAGGTAAGATTTCTTCACATTCATCAATGTCTTTATATGCTCTCTGCGTGTCCAAATTTATAAGATCCTTATTGGTTAGTTCTTCTGAATGAGCTTCTAGCAATTCTTGCACATTTTCATCGTCAATCTCAGCGAAGCCAAGTTCTTTTCCAATACGAGTAATCTCTTTAATGACTTCTTCTGTATCTTTTGAAAAGCCTGTGACGTCCTGTGCACAGTGTGGAAAAACTGTCTTCCAAACACCTTGCATATTTTTAACTGAAATTTCATTCTATGCTTGATGGATATTATCAATAGCATCCTTAATACTGAAGTTCTTCCAAAATTGAACTAGTGTCATAGAATTCTCTCCAGATGTTGCTTGAATCACTTG
>NW_013674202.1:0-10028 GCF_000517525.1 Limulus polyphemus | reverse complement strand
ATATTTTTAGATTTTAATTACTTTTATAATAATAAATAAAGAATAAATATGAAAATCGAGAAATAAAGTACTTACCCTAATCTTTTTTTTCTTGCTCTCAGGTTTTCGACGAGAGTTAACCATAATTTTATATGCTAATGCTAGTAATACACTTAATTTTTATTAAATTAAATATTGCACTAAAGAATATAGACTAATAACATGCAACAAGAGCCATTACAAATTCATCCAAGCTAGTCGTTAACTTTCCCCATGGGATTGAATCTTATACTGTGAGAGAAAATGACGATATTCTGTTCAGAACACAACATTATACAACACGTCATTTGATAGATGAAAACCTTGACTTTCTATTGGTTATAGGTAATATGTAATGAAACATAAGAGAGAACTATCAATGAATTGTGAGAGAGAGGACGTGATAGGTGGGTGTGGCAGGAGGGTTCTGATTTTCTAATCGATAGCTCTGTAACCAAACAAAATTTAAGGCTATAAAAATTATGGTTTGTTTGATCAATAACAATTTTATAATTGTTTAATTTCATACTTTTTCGAGGGGTGGTGGATCAAATAGGGATGATGACATGCTAAGAAAAAATGTGTCATGTGGGTCACACTAGTGGAAATTCAGGATTTTTTAAAATATTGCCTTGTAGAATTAAGAACTTAAAACTTGTATACTATTAAAATATTGATTATTATCTAAGATTTTATGCTTTCTAATTGATATAACATAAACAAAAAGTAGTTTAATAAAAGTTTGAATATAAGACACTAAAAAGGGTAAAGGGTACCCAAGGCAATAGGGTTAAGCAAGGATATTTAAAGTTAGTGAGTACAGAAAGCAAGTTTTGCAATGGCAAATTATTCAAACAACACAAAATCTTTCTTTTTTTTATGTATGTGTATAAGTAGAGATAATTACTGAAAACAATCATTAATTATTACAAAGAAATTTAGCTTGACCAAAATATACAGTTGGACAAGTACTGCCTATATCAGTGTAGGCCTAATATACAAGTGCAAGTTATATTTCTGCTAGTCAACACAGACTGTTCAGTGTTTGCTATTTTCAAGGCTACATAACTACTTCAGTGGGTAAAAATAAATTATAAATACAATATTTTGTACAATATCAAACAAGTTAGAATTCGTTGGTTGCATAGAATTAAACTTTTTGATCAATAATAAAAAATGCAGTTTGTTTATTTCTTTCTTTCATATTTGCCAATAGTTATTTTCATTGTTTCAACAACTGTATTAAAAGACCAAAAAAATGTGTATGCTGTAACTATAATAATTTTATTAGGTATGCACAAGTAGTAAAATTTGGCCAAATACTAGGTCTGAGTACTCAGCAACTAAGCTTCAGCTAGGTCTGGGTGTCAACCAAGCCTAGGTTCTCCCCCTCCCCACCGAAAAAAAAAAAAAAACATACACAAAAATCACAAACAAAAACAAAATTGACGTTTATTACATTTAACCGAATAATCACCAACAGAACATTCCAGTTTTACTTTCAACTTTCAAAATTAAATAAAAAATGTGCACACCAGTTTGCAGAAGGCCTGTATTTTTGGAATTTGTTTAAATTGTACTTGAAGAACACTAAAATTACAGCAATTTCAGGTAAAAGCCTTGACCTTTTTGTGTATGATAATGTTGCCAGCAGTGCTAAAAGCCAGTTGGCTGTCTACACTGGTCAGTGATGCAGAGAGATAATGCTTTGCTATTCTGGCCATTGTGGGAATCAAGCTTCATTTGACTTCCAAAAGTGAGGCCAGTGAAAGTAAACACAGAAACTGATGTTG
This sequence comes from Limulus polyphemus, assembly GCF_000517525.1. Taxonomy (NCBI): domain Eukaryota; kingdom Metazoa; phylum Arthropoda; class Merostomata; order Xiphosura; family Limulidae; genus Limulus; species Limulus polyphemus. The sequence continues at coordinate 8,217 of NW_013674202.1, read as the reverse complement.
ACACATTTTAGAATCATTATTCAGATTAATGCCTAGCCCTAACTTCTCAAACCCTAACCCCTATTGTTCTCAAAACCCCCACCTTCCCCAGAAATCCACTTCTCGAGCTGTTCCTGTTGTTAAAACCTCTACTGTTCTCTGAATCCCCAACTTTCAGCAGGTGGTCAGTCTTTGTTGCTCGGAACACGTATTATTGACTGTAACTTTCAGTACCGCGTAAGTTGCCACAAGGATTAGGGCTTAGATGCCATTTTCAATTACCCAGATTCCACTGTTTTTAACTTAAGCACTTGGCCAAAGCAGAGTATTACCGGGTAGCCCAATAACTGGTCGGGGCTGAATATATAGCCAGGTACCCGTGCATCCCTAAATGTTATGGAAAGAAATGGTACTACTGGATACATTTACATTTTAGGCACACAATGAAAATAAAACAAACTAAAATGAAAGGAAGTAATTTTTAATGTTTCTTAAATTCACAACTTAAACAACTACACAAATACTAAATCAAATTATATAATTTTATTAAGCACAAAGTATTATGTGGAAAGTGTGAACCAAATTTCATGCAATTTGATTAATCATTTTCAAAACAAAAAAGAACCCAGGATATCATCAAAACCCTGCCAGCTAGTAAAGAGTTAAAATAATACCTCAACACCCTGCCAGGTAAGAAAGTGTTGAAATAATATCTCATATGAGGTTTTATGTCTTAAATTAACTTAGGATGATTGCAAATGCAAACAGGCCAACTTATGAATCATGATCTTATTGCATATTTTAAGTTATTCAAATGTAGAAAGTGATGGATCAAACATTTATTTCAATTTGGAAAAAAAAATTAAAAGTCTGTGTCATTTCTTATGCCACAATAAAGGTAAGTAGCTCTGAGTTAAATATAACAGCTAAATTCTTTATAGGATAACATATCCAGCAGAAACCGAAAGTAATAATTTTATACTTGAAGCTACAAGAACATGGAAATTACCAGATTTTAAAACCTACGTTCTTTAATAACTATTTTCAAGTGTTTTGTTTTTGAGGCTAACACATCAATGACTAATTTACTTGTTACCAGGCCATTTGTTCTTATAAAAAGTTGCTTACTTATGATAACTATTTTCAAGTGTTTTGTTTTTAAGGCTAACAAACCAATGACTAATTTACTTGTTACCAGGTCATTCGTTTTTATAAAAAGTTACTCACTTATAAAGAAAGTTTCATTCTCATAGGAACCATGAATAATGATTACATTTATATCTTTAAGAAACATAATACTCACAGTAAGCTGATTTAGTGACAAGTAGTTTTACAACCACAGCTTCATGATCAGAGTAAGAAACTGTTCCATTAGGAATCTTTTCCAGAGGTGTTTCACATGAGAAACATTCAGTTTTTACACCTAAAACAGAATATTACTGTGTGTAATATTGTTCTTTTAAATTGCTACATTTTCATAATCAGCCTGCCTTAACTATGCATGTAGAAATGGTTATATAACTAATGTTTCTTTTACACGAGGAAAGTAGTAAGTAATATACATATACTTATTTATTAACATTTGTTATTCATTATTATTACTCTGTACAATTATAGATTTTTCACAGTATACATTATTTGCAATACTGCTTATCACTAACTTTAATACAAGTGCATCAGTGTCCTTTAACTCTCTCGCTATAAGTTTTAATATGTTTGTGTATTTTCCCAAAAATTCACAAGTTTTCAGTAAACATTACAAGCCATTTGTAGACAAAAAGTCATGACATGTGCACTTTGACCTACCCTTAGCAAGACAGTCAAACTACCACTTGAAGAGTGTAAACAGACTGTTCCTGTGCTATTTTAGTTAAGTATACACACAAGGTCAGCTTACCTTTGTACAGCTAGAGGGAAACATTAAACATAGCTAATGTGAAATTAAGTATTTGGAAACTACTTTTTTTAAAAGTCAATCTAAAAACCACTTAATCAGTTCTATATTTTACAATATCATAACTAAACAAACATCCTAAAGAACATCATTAGAAAAAAAATGTATCTGCAAATACTAATATTATACAACTTTTTAATAATTAGTACCTTAATCACTATTAAATGAAATACTATGCAAGTCAGTAAACAAAAAATAGTTTGTTTTTACACTGTACATTTAGTGTTCAATAACTGATTTTACCTTCAAAATTGGCTGATCTTTTTTTAACTGACCGAATAACTATTTGAAATATCCAGATGTTTACAAGATTACTTGATATCTACACCAAAATTCTTAATCATTTTTTAGAACTTTCACACAAAGTTACATTTGACAATCACTTTTATAGCATGTTCAAGTCCCCAAGGTGCAAGTACATTTTTGTAGCAAAAGGATGTAAACCATGAATCCCTGGATATTTTATTTTGTTCACAGCCAGATACACTAACCACTGGATCATGCCTTAATTAAATGACAATAACTTATCATAGTGATTAGAAATTTCCTTCATAATAATAACCATATACAATACAAGTAAAAAATGTCAGTTTGTTTCTACGATGTCAAATATAACTTTTTAAAACCTGAGCTAATTTTCTTCCCTTTTAGTATAAGGCTTCTCAACACTGCACATTCATGAAAATGGATAATTTCTTAGTGTTATGTGATAAAATAAAAAATTACCTTTCCCGTGTTTAAGAAAAACATAGTCAATCCGTATGCCCTGTGGAGCATCAAATAATTCCTGTTTAGTTGTGTAAGTATTCCTTGGGTGACCACAAGTTGCACCACTGCCTTTGGAATCCTGCTTTAAAAAAAAACATGATAAACAATTTTTAACTTTACCTACTGTACTGTTGTATATTGAAATAATTAGCAACATAAATTAACATTATCATAACAGTTGTAAATGAACAGTAGCTCTTCTACCTATTACTGGTCTGGCAATACTGGTTGTCACAATGTTAATAAACATTCCCTATAACATTATATAGTCATAACCAATTGTATTGATTAATAAAAGTAACAGCTTTACTGAAAACTTTAACATCATTGGAAAATTGAGATAATTTACTCCTTTTTACCATGAGCATCATTTATATTCAAAACCAACAAAAAAACAAAACAAGGTATAGTAATCAAGTCATGAAATCATCTATTTACTATTTCTACTCTTTTTTTTTTCCCACACAGACTATAACAATTCTAAACCTCATTATCTGACCTGTTCAACAATATGTGAAGGATCTACCATAGCACTTAGCATTACATGTAGAATCTTATCAAAAGATAAATATCATCCACAACAGTACTCCAGCCCACAAGAAGAGTTATAAAACATTTAACTCTCAAGTTACTAACTTGTTTTTATACCATTCACAATCAATAGAATCAATATATTGCATCATAATAAGTATTTCTATGTTTTTTCTTTTATAATACTCAATGTAAAGAACTGTCTAAAAGGAGGTAAACTCACTCATTTTCTATGTAACATATGTAATAGACCTCAGGAGCAGTTAGTGGAATTAACTAAAATATTGGTTTTTGTTGAAACTTACTAGACCACACGGTTGTCACTGATATCCCCCTACTAATGGTATAATTATTCGGACTATTATTCTCGCCTTTATTATGTGTATTATTATTATTTTCACAAAGTTTCGACCAGTGAATTCTCCAGCCTTTGTCAGGTGTTATATCAGACATTTGTGTACGTGTCACAACCAGAAATCTTTTTGTGGAATTACCAGTTTGGATACAATGAATTTAATAATATTCACTAAACAAGGATTTGAGTCAATGAAATATTTAGCTGTTGCCTATCATACTTGCTAAATCTAACTATGCTTACCTAGGGTCTTGTAAAAGAAGAAAATTTCTGTAGCTTCTAAAAAGAGATATGATTTAACACAAACATTTTTAGGAATAAAACGAATGTCCTAAAAAACGCCTGCTTCTAAACTTTTCATTATATTTCTTTGCTCACGTCCATAAGAGCTCCAGGTAATCAGTATCTCAAGAAACTACAAATTATTCTTCAAACAACTATATTTTATTTGTATTGACACATAGAGATTATAATCTGCTCTATCCACTAGTATTTAGCTGTTGCCTCAAGCTACCTTCAAAGCTGAACTTCATTAGCAACTGTTCACACCATACTGTGATGTGACATGATAAAAATGTAGCAATAAAGGACTATAATAAAAATTCAGAGAAGGAAAATCATGCAAGAAACAAGACATAAATGAATATATTCTCAAAGAATGATAGTTTCTTAGTAAAGGTAAATAAATACTTTGGAATAAGCAGAAAATGACACTAAATAAATACGATATAATGATATAGTAGCAAAATATCAATTCTGAAATATCTCCAATTATTAACTGTTGGAGTATTTACAAATATCATTTTGTGTACTTGAATTTTGATTCGCACATGTGCAACTCAGTATCTGAAAGCTGCTCTGCAGTCTAGGCAGGATTAAATTTACATGATACATATGTTATTAGGGATCTAGTAACCAATAAAGTCATTGACACAAAAGCACTTTGTTGTATCAGTAGTTTAACTAAAAAATTTATTAAAAAGCTAGAGTCCATATGGGCCATATTAGTATTTTTTTTATGGTTAAAGATTTTGGCGAGTCAAGAAGTTCTTTCTAAAACCATGTTTTAAGCTGTTTATGGAATTTTAATTTTCAAAATGATTTTCTATATGAAGTTATATGAAAGTGGACATAAATGGTTTAAATTTCATCCCCTAACCATCATACGTAAAGAGAAGCCATATGCTATAAAAAACATTCACATGTACAAAAGTACTTACAAAGGGGCAAAGATTATTCCCACACTGACAAGTACTAAAAAACATGCTTATATTACATAAAATGTCAAGTTGTCTAAATAAATATGCTCTGATCTACAATTTCAACTTTGATTAACAGATACTCGATAGATCAGGTCATTAATTTTATCATTCTGTTTAAATAAAAACACTATTTTATTGCTTTAAATCATTTTTGCTATCATGATTTTCCACTCATTACAATACCAGAAAAAAAGGTTTACATGTATATAGTTCATAAGTACATGTGAAATTGATGACCTTATAGCAGTTATATTTTAATAAAAGTAGGCTTTCCCTGAAAATAGAAAAGTAAAAACTACATTGCTCATATCATCAGGAAGTATCTCAGTGGAGTGGCCCCAAATGTCAAAAATTAGACTTAATTGATACAACTCAATTGGTAAAATTACAAATTACACAGGCCTGTGATGGTTTTGTTGTCTTGAAATCTTTACATGTTTTACAGTAATTCCTGTATGCTGACACACAAAATGATATCCATTTTTCTCCATCACGTACAGATTTTTCACAAAATGTCATATATACTTTTATATAAGTGAATCATTTTCTTTGAAATCGGGTCACATTTTTTATGCTTAAAATGCTGTCAACCACTGGCTATAGATTTCTCTTGACCAATCGTGACATGAGAGTCTTATCAATCATTTTAGAACCTATGAGAAACACCACTAGTATATAAACGGTCAACAGGCTGCATGACATGTCATTTCTGGATAGTATTTCTTTGTATGTGCACTTTGACATTTATTTTTTTTCTTTTCAATATTATTTATTTGTTGCTATGGCAACAAGAAGTTGTGCAAATAACCAAAACATATATTTGTGGTAAATTTGTTGGAATGAAACAAAGGCAAAACATTACCAAATTAGTCAAAAAAGCATATTATGCATATTTTGGAATAAGTTGGAACAAAGACAAATCATGGGCTCTGCAAAAAGTTTGCATCTAAACATGTCAAAGAGTTGAGACAGTGGACTAAAGGTAAGAAAAAGTCTTTGCCTTTTGGAATTCAAGTCGTCCGGCATAAGCCTAGAAACCATGGAGATGACTGCTATTGTTGCTCATGTACATTCAAGGCTGCAACACTCAAAATAAAAAGGAAATTTCTTATCCAAACCTTCAATCTGCAGTGAGACCTGTTGCTCATGGACCTGATATACCTGTACCTACTCTTGATACAGTTTCATCTTATTCTGGATCTGATGTCAATAGAAATGATGATAAGGATTGTTTTCAACCTGAAACATCTGGAAAAGTATCATCAAGACATCAGGGAAATGGAGAGGAGGCATCAAGGAAGGTGGAACATCAACATGATGGCTGATTACTGATGGTCATTGAAAAGAGATGTTCCAGATGTAATACATAAAAGAAAGACCACAACACGTAGTTTGGAGACTAAAAGATGTAGATTTCACACAAAAATATCAGGATGAATGAGAATGCATATTCATTTGACATCAATGTTCTTCTATTTTCTTCAGTTTGTTTGTATTTTTGTTAACAAACATAATAATAATAATAAAGTTCATTGTGGTAAATGAAATAATAATTTGATCGAAGTAAGTTTTTTCTTCCCAATTTGTAAAAAATCCTTACGTGATAGAAAAAAATGAATATTATTTTCAAAATCTGCGTAGCTGAATTATGGAAAATCTGTGATTAAAACCAAAATTACTTTTATGAAGTTTAAATTTGCAGGCCTGTGTTATTAACTATCATTAAACCATAAACACTGCTAACACAACATGCACACACCCCAGTGTGACTTGGGCTGATTTCACTTGGGTGGAAGCCAGTCAAAGATTTTCTGGTGCTAATGACTAAAATAAAAAAAAGTTCACCTATGGAAGTGAGTACTTAAAAGATTATTGTTAATACTTACACTAATAGTAGGTTGCATTAAAAATGTGTCTTGAGAACCAGTGTTGTTAAGAATAATTCGATATGGAAGATCTTCAGGTTCAGTATTAAAGTCTCCAGCCATAATGGCCAAATCAGCAGTTTCACTGGTCAGCTGGACAAACTGGCTAAACTCAAAAGATTGGGCAATTCGATGGGCCAAATACTGGTCATGTAGTTTATTGTACTCAGCATGTAACTGTAACAAAAAGGTATATTTTTTACATATATGTAAAATTAGTTACAGTAGTGGTTTTCAAAACTGATTTCCACGTAACCCTAGGATTTTGCAAAAAGTCATAAGGGGGGGTTCCCTACAAAGATAACAGGTAATGGCAGTTTTTTTTTCCAGTTACTGAGTGTTAACCCATGAGGGACTAAATGTATTTTTATATATATTTATTTACAATTTTATATTAACAATAATGTTACAAACTTCATAACTTTCTTATAGGCTGGGCTTTAAGGGAAGGCTAAGAGTTGGTGTTCTGTAATAGAAGGAATGAAATAAAGAGGGTTCCATAGCTTATAAAGTTTGAAAACCAGTGATTTCAAGAAATTAAAACTTTATAAGCTAAAGTGATTGCTAAATATTATATAAAAGAATTCTGAAAATAATATAGTGATTACAAGTTGTAATTAAAATTTTATACATTTTCATCACCCAGATTGCTCAACATAATACTCAAAATGTACAATTCCATAGAAAAATAAGTTATGAAAAATATCAGTGAATAACAAAAAATACTTACATGTGTGACATACAGATTTATACGAATCCCTCGATGCAGCACTTTGCACAAACCCACAACCTTGCCACCAAACCAATCACCATGTTGTATCTTGTGAGCATATCCATTAAGACTAAAGGCATGGCTTCCTGTATCAATAATACAACTTCTTGAGAAGATACAAACTCCGCTTCCTATAACTCCACTGGAAGAAAATAAATTAGATAATTTATCAAAGATTAATGCGTTTTAAAAATATATCCAATATACTAAATTTCAAAATTGTTTATTTTTCAACTAATATTCTGGTTTACTTGAAAATATGAACACTGGGACTTCAAAAGGTACTAAAAGTTACAGTTCAGAATTCTATTTCACTAATGGGTAACTTCAACACCAAATGCAAAGAATAAAAAAACATCAAGAACAAATAGGGAGAAAGAGAGAGAGAAAACGTTTCAAATGATGAGTGAACCTACAATTAGAACAAACAATTATAACAATCAATATATAAACAAGTTTAATAAATTCATCAAATTGATATTGGATTGTTGTTCTCAACTTGCCAATGTACTTTAACAAGTCTTATCTCAAAGGTAAAAATCTACTTATCAAATAAGGTAACTAAATCAATGGCAACTTTGAAAACCATGAGTAACAAAGTTTTTAAATTAGAGAGTTGATATTTGAAATTTGGCACATTCAAAATACAACAAAAAAGTGAAGAAACAGTA
>NW_013674201.1:30571-31624 GCF_000517525.1 Limulus polyphemus | reverse complement strand
CAATAAAAGACGATAGAAACACTTTATTGTTAATAAAACTTTATGACAAAAGTTATTGAAACAATAAAAGACGATAGAAACACTTTATTGTTAATAAAACTTTATGACAAAAGTTATTGAAACAATAAAAGACGATAGAAACACTTTATTGTTAATAAAACTTTATGACAAAAGTTATTTAAACAATAAAAGAAGATAGAAACACTTTATTGTCAATAGAACTTTATGAAAAAAGTTATTTAAACAATAAAAGACGACAGAAACACTTATTGTTAATAAAACTTTATGACAAAAGTTATTTAAAGATTAGAAGATGAACCTGTAGGATACTGACTAAATATTTTCAGTCCTAGTCTTCACTTCTGTATTTTGAATACTCAGTATTCTGTTAAATTCTGATTAAAAATAACAGCATACGAGTTGTGTCTAATGCGAAGTGAAAACCTTCAAAAAAATAGTTTCGGATTTAACAGTTAACTCATCCACAACAAAATTACGTTAAAGGACGTCATTATTTTAAGTATTTGTAATTACTGAAAGAAACGGTTGATACAAGAAATATACTGTAGCAAGTTAGTTGCAGAATTCAGATCCTGTTAATTATTGAAAGGAGCGTGTTTTTCAATTTTTATTAGAATTACTAAGCCTAATGCTCCATTTTGAGATGAATGGAAATGTATTTTATTTCGTTTCTTCTGGATGTGTTAAAAACAACTAACATCTTCACACTATAGGAGTAAAACAGTAGAATTACATTTTACAATGTTATTAGTAACCGTTTCAAAACTACAGTTTCCTGGCTTTTATCCATATAATTAATCTGATCTCATTTCAGTACTCATGTGCATATAGAAAATGTATTAATAAAGCGAAAACAAAACAAAAAGTCTAATAATCTAGAAACCTTAAAAAACCACATATTTTATCCATAAAATTGAATTTGTGAGTGAATTGTATAAGAGTAAACAAAAGAACAATTCTCCCCAAAGTTAGTTTAATAATGTTCTACCCAAAAGTTAGTTTAATAATGTTCTACCCAAAAGTTAGTTTAAT
>NW_013674201.1:27673-29582 GCF_000517525.1 Limulus polyphemus | reverse complement strand
GTTCTTCCCAAAAGTTAGTTTAATAATTTTCTACCCAAAAGTTAGTTTAATAATTTTCTACCCAAAAGTTAGTTTAATAATGTTCCACCCAAAAGTTAGTTTAATAATTTTCTATCCAAAAGTTAGTTTAATTAATAAAGTTCTACCCAAAAGTTAGTTTAATAATGTTCTACCCAAAAGTTAGTTTAGTAATGTTCTACCCAAAAGTTAGTTTAGTAATGTTCTATCCAAAACTTAGTTCAATAATGTTCTACCCAAAAGTTAATTTAATAAAAAAAATACCAAAGCTTCAATCTTTTATTAAGTTAAAATTCGAATTTTAAATGATAAAAGTCAAGCATTGAAATTGCACAAGTATTCAATAACAATAAAAGGATGATATTGACGTTAACGACAGGTGTCGCTACAATCTAGGAATCTAACCATAAATCTCTGGAACACAGCGACCGTATTTCGAATATGGAAAATTCGACCTGCACGCCAGCCCTTCGCAACACCGGTGAAGAAAGTACGTGTTACACTAGAGAAAAAGAATAGTAACACTACAGTTTACAAGAAACAATAAGGTAAAACCGAACCAGCCAGGAAATCTAATTCTCCTACATATTTGATATTTGGCAGGATAAATATTGTACTACATATGTGACATTCGACAGGGTAAATATTGTCCTAATTATGGACATTTGGCAATGTACATATTTTCCTATATATATGCGTAAACTTTGTTCATTTGTAGAAGTCTAAACATTCAAAATTGTATATATATATGTGTGTATACAGAGAAAGAGAGGGAAAAAAATATAGTAAACATACCATAATAAAAATGCTTATACAAAATTGATTAAAAAATCTGCAAGCAGCAAGCTTAGTCATAGCAGAAAACTGTCAAATAATTTAACCTTCAACCTTTCATAGCAAATCTCTGATATTACATACAGATACAAATCTGTGATATACGTCAATATAAATACGTAGATGATATTATTTCCAAGCTATAAGGTACACACGTCAATATAACTATGTAAATGGTATTATTTCCAAGCTATAAGGTATACACGTCAATATAACTATGTAGATGGTATTATTTCCAAGCTATAAGGTACACAAGTCAATATAACTATGTAGATGGTATTATTTCCAAGCTATAAGATACACAAGTCATAATAAATATGTAGATGCTTTTATTTCCAAGCTATAAGGTACACAACTCAATATATCTACGTAAATGGTATTATTTCCAAGCTATAAGGTACACATGTCAATATATCTACGTAGATGGTATTATTTCCCAGCTATAAGGTACACAAGTCAATATAACTACGTAGATGCTATTATTTCCAAGCTATAAGGTACACAAGTCAATATAAATATGTAGATGCTATTATTTCCAACCTATAAGGTACACACGTCAATAGATCTACGTAGATGGTATTATTTCCAAGCTATAAGGTACACAAGTCAATATAACTATGTAGATGGTATTATTTCCAAGCTATAAGGTACACAAGTCAATACAAATATGTAGATGCTTTAATTTCCAAGCTATAAGGTACACAAGTCAATATAAATATGTAGATGGTATTATTTCCAAGCTATAAGGTACACAGTCAATATAAATATGTAGAAGCTTTTATTTCCAAGCTATAAGGTACACAAGTCAATATAAATATGTAGATGGTATTATTTCCAAGCTATAAGGTACACACGTCAATATATCTACGTAGATGGTATTATTTCCAAGCTATTAGGTACACAACTCAATATATCTACGTAAATGGTATTATTTCCAAGCTATAAGGTACACACGTCAATATATCGACGTAAATGGTATTATTTCCAAGCTATAAGGTACACACGTCAATATATCGACGTAAATGGTATTATTTCCAAGCTATAAGGTACACACGTC
>NW_013674201.1:20966-26925 GCF_000517525.1 Limulus polyphemus | reverse complement strand
GTCAATATAAATATGTAGAAGGTACCTTATAGCTTGGAAATAAACACGTCAATATAACTACGTAGATGGTATTATTTCCAAGCTATAAGGTACACACGTCAATATAACTTTGTAGATGCTATTATTTCCAAGCTATGAGGTACACAAGTCAATATAACTATGTAGACCTTCGTTGCTTCAGAAACTTACCCCTTCAAGTTCCCCGAGACACGATAAAACGGTGAGAACAACCCCCATTAAAAAAATACAGCCAACCACGATCAACCTGCTTAATTTGTTCATTATATGGGTCCACACGTGGGTGTCACTGAAACTGAAATATTACAAAAATTGTCAGAAATTTGCAAATGTTATGTTCAATGCACAAAATGTGGGCATAAACATGATCATACAGCAATGATGGACTTTAACTTGTACATACAGCTATGATGGACTTGCACATTTACATAGAGCTATGATGGACTTTCAGATACAGACATGTACATACAACCATGATGGACTTTCACATGTACATACAACCATGGTGGACTTTCACATATACATACAGACATGATGAACTTTCACATATAGACATGTACATACAACAATGGTGGACTTCCACATTTACATACAGCCATGATGAGCTTTCACATGTGCAGACAGCTATGATGGACTTTCACGTGTACATACAGCCATGATCAACTTTCACGTGTACATACAACCATGGTGGACTTTCACATATACATACAGACATGATGAACTTTCACATAGAGACATATACATACAGCCATGATGGACTTTCACTAGTACATACAGCCATGATGAGCTTTCACATGTGCATACAGCTATGATGGACTTTCACGTGTACATACTGCCATGATGGACTTTCAGATATATACATGTACATACAACCACGATGGACTTTTAGATATAGACATGTACATAAATCTATAATGGACTTTCACATTTACATACAGCCATGATGGATTTTCAGATAAAGACATGTATATACAGCCATGATGGACTTTCACATGTACATACAGCCATAATGGACTTTCACATATAGGTATATAGACCCCTTCGAAGTTTCATAACTTATTTAAAGTAAGTGTTATTATATAAACATTGTAGTTCTAGACCCCTACCAAGTTCCTTAACTTATATAAAGTAAGTGTTATTACATAAACATTGTAGTTCTAGACCCCTACCAAGTTCCTTAACTTATATAAAGCAAGTGTTATTACATAAACATTGTAGTTCTGGACCACTACCAAGTTCCTTAACTTATATAAAGTAAGTGTTATTACATAAACATTGTAGTTCTAGACCCCTACCAAGTTCCTTGACTTATATAAAGTAAGTGTTATTACATAAACATTGTAGTTCTCGACCCCTACCAAGTTCCTTAACTTATATAAAGTAAGTGTTATTACATAAACACTGTAGTTCTAGACCCCTACCAAGTTCCTTAACTTATATAAAGCAAGTGTTATTACATAAACATTGTAGTTCTAGACCCCTACCAAGTTCCTTAACTTATGTAAAGCAAGTGTTATCACATAAACATTGTAGTTCTAGACCCCTACCAAGTTCCTTAACTTATGTAAAGTAAGTGTTATTACATAAACATTGTAGTTCTAGACCCCTACCAAGTTCCTTAACTTATATAAAGTAAGTATTATTACATAAACGTTGTAGTTCTAGACCCCTACCAAGTTCCTTAACTTATATAAAGTAAGTATTATTACATAAACGTTGTAGTTCTAGACCCCTACCAAGTTTCTTAACTTATATAAAGTCAGAGGATAGTGAATGTAATATACAGGTTTGAGGAAAGTCTAGTGAAATATAAAAATCTTGGTGGTGCCTTGCATGAGCTGTTTCCTGTATTACAAAGTTCTCTTTCATATAAAACTAATCATCTTAGTACGACACAACCACATTTTTTATCGATATTAATTGATATCCAAAGTTTGGTAATACAAACAAATACACAACTGTTTACCCATGTTTCACTATTTATCGATGTTAATAGCTAGGTAAGTAAAGTGTGTGAATCACTGTGAATTATAGCGTGTGTTTATAAAGGTTGTTAAGTTTAAAGTGACTGTGGAAATTATGTGTATTACTAAAAGTTGTATCAAGAAAGAATAAACTAGTTTTATTTAAGAAATTATACGGGAAACTAACAAACGAACACAGAGACGTAACACTATTTAGGAGGTTGTTACAGAAACAACCACATATTTATTTACCAAAGTTTCTTAATGTTTCACTGTTTATCGATGTTAATATCTGTCTAGGAAGTTGTTACAGACACAACCACAGAACTGTTTACCCATGTTTCTTAAGGTCTCACTGTTCCATATTGTTACGCCTCCAGTCATTAGTTAATTTTCCATAAATTCTTTCCGACTAAACTTTAGCGATACAACTCCTTTCTTAAATAAAACTGGTCTATTCTTTCCGAATACAACTTTACGATACACTTAATTTCAACAGTCGCTCTATAACAAACACTGTAACTCACATCTCACGTGGCCAACAATATTCTGTCCGCATACATTCAATTACTCATTACCTCCCCGTCGCTTCGTGGTCGGTCTTATATATACAATACTACACTATATGTAGAAGGATCACGAGATTTAAGAAAAAGACGTGAATGTTCGAGAATGACGTGGCGTGATACTAGTCACGTGACCTCGATGTCGTAACAATATGAAAAATACTTGGTTGTTTATATCATCCAAATTCGGCGCTTATTACTAGAAAATTAGACATCTTTTTTATATCTTAATGAATAATGGCCTTTACTGTATTAAATGTGTTTATTTATATTGCGTTATTCCAATATCAAGAATAATACAATTGTTTATATAGATTCACAACTGTTGGAGGTTAGCATTTAACAACAATACTCTTGATTGTTTATGTTTTTAACTGTTGGAGGTTAGCATTTAACAACAATACTCTTGATTGTTTATGTTTGTAACTGTTGGAGATTAGCATTTAACAACAATACTCTTGATTGTTTATGTTTGTAACTGTTGGAGGTTAGCAATTAACAACAATACTCTTGATTGTTTATGTTTGTAACTGTTGGAGGTTAGCATTTAACAACAATACTCTTGATTGTTTATGTTTCTAACTGTTGGAGGTTAGCATTTAACAACAATACTCTGGATTGTTTATGTTTGTAACTGTTGGAGGTTAATAGACAAAAAGCAATACACAGTTTCATGTTTATAACCGTCAAATGTTAATACTTATAAACAATACTCCTGTATTTGTGTTGTTAACTATTCGAGGTTAATACTTGATAACAATATCCCTGATTGTTTATGTTTGTAATTGTTGTGATCACTACACAATTAACAGTATATTTTCGTGTTTGTATAGTATTGTTGTTTGTATAACTCAATTCTAATGGTACTTCAAAGGCTATTTTATTCAAATAGCTATTTCAGTTCTTTTCCGTTTTCAGTTCCCGCTAATATATCTTTCGGTTAGTAACTTACCTCAATGTATTCAGCTTTTCCTGATCTTCGTGGAATTCAACACGTGACTTCAACTAGTGAAAAAACGACCGTTAGTTAGGATACCAACATTCGAACACGATGTCATACATCCGTTGCTTTTTGTTGTTGTTTTATAACGAATGTCTTTTTCTGGCGATAAAAAATTGTCTTCCGTTCCAATTACAATCTTCCATTATCGTTTATCTTTCATTTCAGCCACTTTGCTCAGGAAGATTATTTGATAACTAACATCCATCTTCAACGTCGCCTCTCAAACAAATCACTTTTATACATCACAACAACAAATACTTTGAATCTACTTCTTTTCGTGTAGGTATACGTTGTTGCTTCAGCGTACTCAACAGTTATACATTATCTAACCGCCAGTTGTCGCAGTGGTTTATTTTTTAGTTCAGCTCAATTAATATATAGTTACTTTCGTTGTCCCACTGTTTACAAACTCGCCAATAATACTGTTACGTCTCTGGTCGTTTGTTAATTTCCGGTATAAGTTCTTCCTGAGGAACTTCAGCGATACAGATCCTTTCTTAAATAAAACTAGTTTATTCTTTCTCAATACAATTTTGCAATACACAGAATTTCCACAGTCACTTTAACTTCAACACACGCTATAATTCACAACGATTCACGCACTATACTTACGGTCACTACCGCTCGCTTGACTCAATTATCTGTCTCTATTTCTCTCCCCTATCTGCAATTATATCTCCGCTTTATTTACCGGGCTTATATACTAAAATAGAGAGCGCCTAGAAAAGACTAGAGTTGCCAGGAACAGTCATGATCCTTCTAGAAACTCCAGCGAGCATGCTTCCAGGGTCACGTGACTTCCGCTGTCGTAACAATACAAATAGGTTTGAATATTATTAAAAGTTACCTTAAAGAGTCACACGATGTAAGTTGGCTAAAATAAGTGTCATGTTAATAATATCATATTAATATTACAATAGTTATTTGGTATTTCGTGTGTAAAGTCAGATATTGGTGATCTAGTATCGACTTGAAATAGACACAGTTTTCACATATAAAACAAGCATTTATTGTTTTAAAATCGATACATACTTGACACTAGCCCTAAAACCATGTGCTTAAAGCTTAATGGCGTTTTCAACTCTCTTTGGTTTAAACGTAACAAATAAGGTAAAGTGTACTTATTTATATAAAATAGGGAAAAAAAACAGCATTAAGCTGATAACATACAGAGAAGCTAGATAATAATAATAAGGAAATATTGCAGCAAAATGAAAACCGAATTTTATTCATAGTAAAAAAATCAAAAACTTGCAGGCCGTTCTTAAAGCGAAGAAAGGATTATCATATTAATCTACTAGTACATGTTCTGAACAGAGATCCTGGATAATCCCTACCACAGTAATATCCAAAACAACACGATGCACCACTGTACACTCGGCACTGGTTAAAAAAAAGAGAAAACATTTAAAGATATTATAGTTGACATTCCAGAACCAATTAAAAAAATCAAATTCTTTTTATTAAACACTAGTGAGTTCACACCACACTTGTATGAAAAATTCCTCACAACGTCTTTGGCCATTATTAAAAGTTTGTTAAATTTTGCACAAACTTACTCGAGAGTTATCAGCGCTAACTGTCTGTAATTTTGAAGTGGTTAATTAGAAAAAAGGCAGCGATTCAACCCCACCCATCGTCAACTCCCGGCTACTCTTTATTAACAAATATTGAAATTGACTGTCACTTCATAACGCCCCCACAGTTGAAAGGGCAAGTATATTCGATGAGAGGGTTCGATCCTAAGTCCAGTAGATTGCGAGTCGACCATCCTAACTACCAGGATGTGTTAGGCCTTCACTACAAATTCGTGTCTGAGCAACATCGGTTCATAATATCACAGTTTTGTTTTCGTAATAGATGGACGCACTACAGATTGTGATATTCAAATACTATAGTGTTAAGTAATCTTTACCCTAATTTTGACACGTTCTGACATATATAAAATTAATCGTCGGCATTTAACGTAGCAGATATGGTATAGTTCACGCATTCATATTCAATTTTATTCAAATTCACTAAGAAATTCTTATAAACAAAAACCAAGTATCCGTATGTGAATTTAAACATAAGGACCACACTGTTGAACAACCAGATAGTGTGACGGGCAACAGTCTTTATACCATGTAGAGGATGTGTTAGGATGTAGTTTGTACGCACAGAATTTGTTAGGATGTAGTTTGTACGTAGAGAACATGTTAGGATGTAGTTTGTACGTACAGAATATGTTAAGATGTAGTTTGTACGTAGAGAACATGTTAGGATGTAGTTTGTACGTAGAGAATACGTTAGGGTGTAGTTTGTACGTAGAGAATATGTTAGGATGTAGTTTGTACGTAGACAATATGTTAAGATGTAGTTTGTACGTACAGAATATGTTAAGATGTAGTTTGTACGTACAGAATATG
>NW_013674201.1:16624-19966 GCF_000517525.1 Limulus polyphemus | reverse complement strand
ATGTTAGGATGTAGTTTGTACGTACAGAACATGTTAGGATGTAGTTTGTACGTACAGAACATGTTAGGATGTAGTTTGTACGTAGAGAATATGTTAGGATGTAGTTTGTTCGTAGAGAATATGTTAGGATGTAGTTTGTACGTAGAGAACATGTTAGGATGTAGTTTGTACGTACAGAATTTGTTAGGATGTAGTTTGTACGTACAGAATATGTTAAGATGTAGTTCGTACGTAGAGAATATGTTAGGATGTAGTTTGTACGTAGAGAATATGTTAGGATGTAGTTTGTACGTAGAGAATATGTTAAGGCAAACTACATCCTAACATATTCTCTACGTACAAACTACATCCTAACATATTCTGTACGTACAAACTACATTACGTACAGAATTTGTTAGGATGTAATTTGTACGTAGAGAATATGTTAGGATGTAGTTTGTACGTACAGAATATGTTAAGATGTAGTTTGTACGTACAGAATATGTTAGGATGTAGTTTGTACGTACAGAATATGTTAAGATGTAGTTTGTACGTACAGAATATGTTAGGATGTAGTTTGTACGTACAGAATATGTTAAGATAGTTTTGTGCAAATAAAATAAAATAAAAACTTACTCTCGAGCCTGGAAGCTTACAAAACGCCTCCGTTGTCATTGCACCCATTAAGAGAAGACAACCAATCAGAAGCAGGGTAGTTTGCCACTTCATGACGTCACACTATTCAATCTTCTACCAGAGTGAAGAAATAAGTATTCATCAACCTACGAGTACATATAACAGATGTAACAAAAAACAGGGTTAGAAAATAAATGCGAACAAATATTTTGTCGATTAGAAGTATTATCACATGACATTAAAGGACAGCAAGGGATTTCTGGGTCTATCTGGACTTTCCTGTTCACTAGATAAAACTAAACCCTTAAAAAACCTGAAACCCAGCTCTTATCGTTCAAATATTTATCAAGCTTTCTCGCAAACTCCCTTAAACCAAATGCATCCCTCATATATGCAACTTGTTCCAGAAGTCAACCATCTTGTTGCATCATTCATATATGCAACCTGTACCAGAAGTCAACCATCTTGTTGCATTCCTCATATATGCAACCTGTTCCAGAAGCCAACCATCTTGTTGCATCCCTCATATATGCAACCTGTTCTAAAAGTCAACCATCTTGTTGCATCCCTCATATATGCGACCTGTTCTAAAAGTCAACCATCTTGTTGCATCCCTCATATATGCAACCTGTTCCAGAAGCCAACCATCTTGTTGCATCCCTCATATATGCAACCTGTTCCAGAAGTCAACATCTTCTTGCATCCTTCATATATGCAACCTGTTCCAGAAGTCAACCATCTTGTTTGAAAATAAATCTGTTTTAGTTTAAGACGACTTCATTCCTATTCTTTGATAGATTGTTTAAACAGGGTATATATATATATGACGAAACTTAATTGAATGGACGACAATTGACTGTTGTAGAAACACAAGTGTGGAGGACGACGTTTCGAAAGTCTCCCGCATTTCGACTTCTTTCCTTTCAAAATTTATATTTGTGTTCCCCAGTCTTACCATTCTCATCATTAAACAAGAAATCAGACGACACGTCAATTCCCTTAACAATCTTAAACACCTAAATCCGATCCCCTCTAACTATTCTTTTTTCAAGAGAAAACAAAAGAAGTTCAGAAATTTTATCTATCCTCATATGATAACCTTTCCATTTAAGGTATCCTCCTCCTATGAACCCTCTCAATGCCCCACCTAAGGTAAAGACCCCAAGACTGAACACAATATTCCAAATGTGGTCTGACCAGTGACCTATGCAATAAAATTATAACCTCTTTAGATTTGTATTCAATATTTCCGTAAATAAAACCTAAAATTACATTTGCCATACCACTAGCAACAGCACACTGTTTGGATGGCTTAACAGGTTGATCAGCCAGAACACTAAGACTTCTTTTTCCACAACAGTGTTAAAGTTATTTAATTATACTCATAATTCAAATTGTGATATTCTACATGTGTTATCTTGCATTTATTTTAATTAAAACTCATCTGCCCCTTAGTTTCCCAACTCTCCAAAGAATCCAAATCATTTTGTAAAGCAGTATCATCTCCCTCACAGCTCGTAACACCCAAAACTTTAATTTCATCAGCAAATTTAAATAATCGGTTGACAATTCCTTCATCTATGTCACTGATGCAATTCAGAAATAGCAAAGGTCCTAACCCTGAGCCATGACGTAATCCACTCATAATATTAATCCAGTTTGACTAAACTCCGTTTGTAACAACCCTCTGCTTTCTTCCATCCAGTCACTATTCTATCCAATTTGCTAACCCCCACACCTATGATTTTTACAAGCCTTTTATATGGCACCTTATCAAATGCTTTCTGAAAATCCACATCCACCACATCCAGATCTATTTCCTCATACATGTAAGCAGTAACCTCATCAAAAATGTCAAAAGATTTGCGAGGCAAGATGTTTCCCTAATGAAAGCATGTTCACTATCCAATAAAATTCTAAACTTTGTTAATTGATTTTGCAAAAACAACTTTTATCAGACTTTTCAAAACTTTTCCCACCACTGATCAAAGACTAATAGGTCTATAATTACTGTGACAATTTTTATCACTTCCTTTGAAAAGAGAAGTAACATTAGCCAACTTCCAATCTTTTGGAACCAGCCCACTGTTCGAGAACTTAGAACAAATAGTGACAAATGGCTCACATATCCAATCCTAACACTCTTTTTAAACTCTTGGGTTAATATTACCTGGCCCAAGTGCTTTATCATTTATTAAACTTTGCATTTTTTTCTTAACAAGCTCATAATTAATGTGATCAACCTTGTTTCCATTCAGCAACTATTCAAGTTGAAGAGGCTTACTTAAATCGTTATTAATAAAACAAAGGAAGAAGTGGAATTTAACAACCCAACCATCCAAAAATCATCCTTCAAAGGTCATAACCTAACCATTCTAAAATCATCCTTCAAAGGTCATAACCCAACCCTCCTAAAATCATCCTTCAAAGGTCATAACCCAACCATCCTAAAATCATCATTCAAAGGTCATAACCCAACCATCCTAAAATCATCCTTCAAAGGTCATAACCCAACCATTCTAAAATCATCCTTCAAAGGTCATAACCCAACCATTCTAAAATCATCCTTCAAAGGTCATAACCCAACCATTCTAAAATGTAAGTACAGAAACCTGTTGGACCACTTACAGATGTAAGTACAGAAACCTGTTGGACCGCTTACAAATGTAAGTACAAAAACCTGTTGGACCGCTTACAAATGTAAGTACAAAAACCTGTTGGACCGCT
>NW_013674201.1:14420-16075 GCF_000517525.1 Limulus polyphemus | reverse complement strand
ACAAAAACCTGTTGGACCGCTTACAAATGTAAGTACAAAAACCTGTTGGACCGCTTACAAATGTAAGTACAAAAACCTGTTGGACGACTTACAGATGTAAGTACAGAAACATGTTGGACCACTTACAGATGTAAGTACAGAAACATGTTGCACCGCTTACAAATTTTACAAAAGTTGTTTTTTTCACTCTTTCTCTCTCAGTTTTTTGAATATAAATTTGGATTGAAAATAATGTGTTCGTTAACCACATTTTCAATACGTTCATTTTAAATCACAGTCATTCCAATTATCGACGAATTACTCATCATTAATCATATTTACCAACCATCACTATGTTACTTGTATTTACTTCTACCAATATTACAGATTTTTAAGTTCACCTAATAATTTGTTCTAGTTAAAAGTTTTTAAATTACCTTTACCAAGTAAACAAATCTGTACCAGCTTCCTAATCCAGGTCCGCTTCTAGATGTGTATGAACCTTTTTTCCGTCTTCAGATGACACTGGCAGTATTTTACATCTACAAACCGGTGTGAACATCCTTCCGTTGCTATTCCGTTCAAGTTACTGAGATAAAGACAGTTCTCTCTATCATTTCTGCAGCTCTTGGCGACTTCCTGGAAGAGAAAAAGTAACTTTGAACAGACCATAATTTTCTAACACAATATTTGGAATTTAGAGTATTATTTTTTTTTCTTTTTGCTCTAAAGATACATTCTTGATAAGTTTAACGATTGTTTGTTTGTAGTTAAGCACCAAGCTACACAATGGGCTCTGCCCACCACGTGTATCGAAACCCAGTTTCTAGCATTGTAAGTTCTCGCAGACATACCGCTGTGCCACTAGGGAGCAAGTTTAACGATGAAACTTCTTATATGATAGAAAAAAGTTTTGGAAATCTTTAAAATATAACCTGAATCTTAATCTTCTTAGACAATTATTAGCCCATGTATACCTCCGTACAAACGACTGACATTCATGGCCTACCGATTTATCAAAATGTTGCAGTATGCAGTCACTAGAGCCGACTCTTGAAAATCACATGCATACTATACAGCAAATAGAATTGCAGGATATCACAAAATATACGTTCGTCGGGTTGCTTTTAATTCTTAATGATATTCAGTTTATAGAGATAAGTTCAAGATGAGGGTGATGGAGGGGGGTAGAAAGAGGTGAGGATAGTATAAAGAGCGGGTTTGACAAAACGAGAATCAGTACTGTGTCCTTAAAACAGTAACAACTAACTGTGCAGGCATAACCTTGGACCGACGCACAGCGAAGCAGGGACCGAACCCAGAATTTTGATCTTATACGCCTTCAACATCACCTCTCAGCCAGTGTGACATGTATACATTAGTGTGTTAATATTTCACCTTGAAAGTACTGATTATAAAATATATTGAAAGCTAATATAACAAAAAATGTATAGCATGTTGAATATTAACAATCTTTTACCAATCAGAATTCTTTGTGGTTTAGAACTTTCGTGGTCGGTAGTTAGTTCTAGATTTAATGTTTTCAGAAATTGTATATTGATTTTAAAACCACTGTTTCTCTCTTTCTTCGATTTATTTCCTAAAACAACGAGTAAAATCTTTACTTAATTTAACAACCAAAGACCATAAGTAAGTTTAATTTGTCTTTTGAACTA
>NW_013674201.1:10760-14277 GCF_000517525.1 Limulus polyphemus | reverse complement strand
GTAGTACAATATATTACTGATTTAAACAGTCAATAAATCAGTAATATATTGTACTACAATAGAACAGTCAACATTACAACAGTCAATAAATCAGTAATATATTGTACTACAATAGAACAGTCATGTCATCATAATAAATCAGTAATATATTGTACTACATTACAACAGTCATGTCATCATAATAAATCAGTAATATATTGTACTACAATAGCTGTTGTAATGTAGTACAATATATTACTGATTTATTATGATGACATGACTGTTCTATTGTAGTACAGTATATTACTGATTTATTGACTGTTGTTGACAAGCCTTACTGCCACAAAATATTTCTAGAATCATCGATAATATAAATATCCTACAGATCCACCTAGGGTACAACCAACCCATACATTATAGAGAAACCAATCGCAGGATAACAATCCCACACGTTTTCACAAACTCTACAAGAATCTACTTAACTATTCAGAGTCACAAAACATTGCACAATGTAAAGAAACCACTAAACCTGCCTGAAGTTCCTAAAAATTTTAACATTTATTATCACCAGAGACGCAATGAAAAGACACATACCCTCAGCGGGCAGTGTTTGTGAATTGTTTTGAGGATAAACGAAAGGGAGTGATTATATGTTAATTAAGGGGGTGGAGGGTAGCTAAAAGAAACCTGAAACGATATCTTCACATAATCCAGTAAATGTTCAAGCATTATAGCACCTGACTTTGGAAGGATAAGCCTTTAATGAAGTATCCCATGCACGTGAGAAAGAGAGAGTTTTTAGACTCATTGAAGGAATGCGACAACTCTTGTATAAATATAACTCACAAAGAATGACACTCACAAGAACATAGCCTCATTTATAGATAGAGTCTACAAATTACAGGTGAAAGCCTTCCTGGAATTGCTACAAGTGGACACTAAAGAAAGTTTCGACAGTATTTTGATCAAAGAGTTTTCATCAGAAGCCCTCTATTCACCACGTGTATGTACATGACTTCATTTGAAGAGTACAAAGTTAGGAGAAGGAACTGTGGTGAAGTTATAACAGGATCTGACCAGACACCAAACAAGGTAGAGAAAGAATCAGTTCTGTTATCAATAGATAATAATCTTCTAATATTATCTGGACGTTATAACAACAGGATCATGGCGTGGTGCCACGGTTCATTGGACCATCCATGAGATGTCCTCACAGAAGACAGTTCTCTAAACTATAAAACTTCAAACATTGAGCACCGAGAGAAAAAGAAAGAAAAGAAATGTTAAATAAGATGGTTCTTCTTCTTGTTAACTGGAAAACGTTCTAATTAAAAATCAAGCCTGGACACTGCAGTGTTAAGATACAATATGATAATCTTGAAATAGCTATAGAAATCCTCAGTAAGAACTTTAGTCACTAGTAGACAAAATATATATATTGTATTTGTTATTATAAGGCAATAAATAGTAATGTCACCGAGATAAGACACGTGATTTTTAAGTATCGTTTTTTAACTTCTGGGAGGTTTAACACTATCACTATTGTCGCTATGACCCCAGACAGAAGTAGATTTTAATCGGGATAGAGATACAAGTATTATTGGAATTATAACAATTATATATATGTTTCAGAAAATAGCGTACTGACCACAGTGTTAGAAACGTAGGTGACAGCAGCGAAATGCTAAAGTAAAATGTAATCATCATCTTTAGAATAACCAGTACCATGTAGCAACAGGAAGATTAACCAGTACCACGGAGCAACAGGAAGATTAACCAGTACCATGTAGCAACAGAAGACTAAACAGTACCATGTAGCAACAGAAGATTAACCAGTACCATGTAGCAACAGGAAGATTAACCAGTACCACGTAGCAACAGGAAGATTAACCAGTACCATGTAGCAACAGAAAGACTAAACAGTACCATGTAGCAACAGGAAGATTAACCTGTACCATGTAACAACAGGAAGATTAACCAGTACCATGTAGCAACAGAAAGTTTAACCAGTAACAGGAATATTAACCAGTACCATGTAGCAACAGAAATATTAACCAGTACCATGTAGCAACAGGAAGATTAACCAGTACCGTGTAGCAACAGTTAGAATAACCAGTACCATGTAGCAACAGGAAGACTAACCAGTACCATGTAGCAACAGGAAGATTAACCAGTACCGTGTAGCAACAGGAATGTTAACCAGTACCGTGTAACAACAGAAAGATTCACCAGTACCATGCAGCAACAGGAAGATTAACCAGTACCATGTAGCAACAGGAAGATTAACCAGTACCATGTAGCAACAGAAAGATTAACCAGTACCATGTAGCAACAGGAAGATTCACCAGTACCATGTTGCAACAGTTAGAATAACCAGTACCATGTAGCAACAGGAAGATTCATCAGTACCATGTTGCAACAGTTAGAATAACCAGTACCATGTAGTAACAGGAAGATTCACCAGTACCATGTAGCAACAGTTAGAATAACCAGTACCATGTAGTAACAGAAAGATTAACCAGTACCATGTAGCAACAGGAAGATTATGGTCCAAATTAAAAATCGTAAATACCAGTAACTATAAACAACGTTATTTAAAAATAAAAAGTCAGTAATAAATCGACTGCAGGAGCTTGGGACTAAACCTGCGGCAGTTCATTTCTGTATCAAATTGACTGAATTATGATTTCAGTATATTTCTCATCTATATATAGTTTTAACCAGAGAATAATTAGTAATAAGTCATACTTGATAATCCACCGAACGTAGCACCGCTTTAGCACTAGCATGATTTACAATGGCTTTTCAGAGACTTGACAATGAGGGCATCACAGGAAAGAAGTGCTCCATCTAGTTAACAACATAGATATACCTAGTACGTTGTAAGCAGACAAAGATTTTCCAAGAATACCCAAGATGAAACACATTCGTCTTATCATGTGAAGTTTGTTTTTTGTTTGTTTGTTTGTTTTTTGAATTTCGCGCAAAGCTACACGAGGGCTATCTGCGCTAGCCGTCCCTAATTTAGCAGTGTAAGACTAGACGGAAGGCAGCTAGTCATCACCACCCACCTCTAACTCTTGGGCTACTCTTTTACCGACGAATAATGAGATTGACCGTCATATTATAACGCCCCCCATGCCTGAAAGGGCGAGCATGTTTGGTGTGACGGGGATTCGAACCCGCGACCCGCAGATTGCGAGTCGAGCTCCCTAACCACCTGGTCTCGCCGGGCCCTTTTAAGATAAATTGTGTACAATTTTACGACTTTGTTATTAAACAAAAGGATATTTTGTTTGTTTGTTTTAGAGCAAAGTCACATTGGGCTATCTGTTGTGTCCATCGCTGGAAATCGACCCCGGATTTTAGCGTAAACATACCACTGTCCCACAGGACAAGACAATTTTTTTAAAAAAAGCTAAATCAAATAAAACGTACGACAAACAAATTTTAAGAGATTCAAAAAAGTTATCGAGTTTTTCATTTACAAATACCGTATTTTTCGGAATATAAGACGCACCATTATTTTGAAGACAAA
>NW_013674201.1:5582-10628 GCF_000517525.1 Limulus polyphemus | reverse complement strand
CCTAGTACGTTGTAAGCAGACAAAGATTTTCCAAGAATACCCAAGATGAAACACATTCGTCTTATCATGTGAAGTTTGTTTTTTGTTTTTTGTTTGTTTTTTGAATTTCGCGCAAAGCTACACGAGGGCTATCTGCGCTAGCCGTCCCTAATTTAGCAGTGTAAGACTAGAGGGAAGGCAGCTAGTCATCACCACCCATCGCCAACTCTTGGGCTACTCTTTTACCAACGAATAGTGGGATTGACCGTCACATTATAACGCCCCCACGGCTGAAAGGGCGAGCATGTTCGGTGTGACGGGGATTCGATCCCGCGACCCTCAGATTGCGATTCGAGCGCCTTAACTACCTGGCCATGCCGGGCCTATCATGTGAAGTAGCTCCTTTTAAATTTAATCTAGACGCAAAGATTCAAAACAGAAATAAAACACCATCCAGGATGAATACTTATGAAATGCTAACAGATTATAAAAGGCTACAAGGAATATTTTAATTATATTCCATTCCAGATCTCGATAAAAGAAATATGCAGATAAAAACCTCTCTAGGGCAGACACAGTTTAATTTTCTCAATTGTATTTGGAAGAAGATTAATACAGATTAGGAGCATAACCCCAATATATACCACGAATAAAGCGTTCGACTCTTGATAGTGAGATCATATTTACATATTATTTGGCCTATAAGTTGCTAACCCAGAACATTGGATCCAATGTGATGAATTAAATTAAGAAGATGAAATGTTTTCCTCAATTTTCAGGTGTCCAGAAATTACCTGTTGGCACAAAACAGTCACGTGTGTCAACCCAGATACCCACAATAACACCAATACTCACTGATTCGAAAACAGTCACGTGCGTCAACCCAGAAACTCACAGTAACACCAATATTCGGTGATTTCAAAACAGTCACGTGTGTCAACCCAGATACCCACAGTAACACCAATACTCATTGATTCCAAAACAGCCACATGTGTCAACCCAGGAACCCACAGTAACACCAATACTCACTGATTCCAAAACAGTCACGTGTGTCAACCCAGGTGAGTATTGGTGTTACTGTGGGTTTTTGATTCCAAAACAGCCACATGTGTCAACGCAGAAAACAACAGTAACACCAATACTCACTGATTCCAAAACTGTCACGTGTGTCAACCCAGGAACCCACAGTAACACCAATACTCATTGATTCCAAAACAGCCACACATGTCAACGCAGAAAACAACAGTAACACCAATAATCACTGATTCCAAAACAGTCACGTGTGTCAACCCAGGAACCCACAGTAACACCAATACTCACTGATTCCAAAACAGTCACGTTTGTCAACCCAGTAACCCACAGTAACACCAATACTCATTGATTCCAAAACAGCCACACGTGTCAACGCAGAAAACAACAGTAACACCAATACTCACTGATTCCAACGCCTCAGTTTATTATTTTAGTCTCGAGAGAAACGCATAATGTTGGACATTAGATCCCTCTTCCTTTCCAACAGACTGTGGTTTATCTATTGCTATGATGTGAGCTTTGCAGGGAAAGCGTGATTATAACCAACCCTATCTGCTACAGTAGTGTCATGCTTATTGTATTTTTAAACATTACGTTCCTTATTTTGTCCCTTGGAGTTTTACGGGAAGAGGAGAGTATAACAGTATTTTAACCCCAAAATATCCATTGCCGACGACGCGTTTCGTTTAGCACCAGAGGGCATACAGTAGATCTAAGACTATTATTATCTTATGATAATTATAACTGATCATATCCACGCTTCGTCAGCAAAAGGAGTTTACACCATCTAACAAACCTCATGCTAAAAAATGGCTTATATAGATGGCGTTCCGCTCCGACCAGTGCTATATTTGTTGTATCCCAGCCACACAGATGAGCTCTGACAATGGACATTCTAGACATTATATGGTTGGAATATTATTGCACACTCTTCTTCTCGAAAACCATAAAGAACCGATTAAAGACTGTAGGGTTAAAAATACAATGAGCTCAATATTATTGTTTTATTACAATTTTAATAGATTACATTTAGCTGGTTGTTGAAGAAAGAGTTAGTTTAACAATGCATCACTAAAATTTTTCACAAGAGGATAGGGGTAAATGTAAACGTTATAATATAAATATACAGTTATACAGTAAAATGTTACTCCATGAAAAGCCAGTTTGTTGACATTATAATGTATGTGTGTAATAATTTAGTCTGTAGAAAGTAGAATTTTCAAATAAAAAAAATATTGAAGCACGTGTAAAATTACAAAAATACTATTCAACACCTCGAAGCAAAGACAACGTTATAACAAAGCTACCCAAATATATATACATATATAATGCTATAACAACGCTAGCCAAATATATATATATACAACGTTATAACAACGCTACCCAGCGCCCTGAGCCAAATATATATATACAAAGTTATAATAACACTGTCTAACATTATGAAGCAAGTACAAAATTACAACACTATTCGGTGGGGATACAACTTGTTGCAGGCCTCTTTCCATATTCCTTTGTGTTCCTGTATTCATTATAAGTATAAGGGATATATCCATCTTGGAGATTATAAATCCACGATCTGGACACATTTTTATGATCTGAATACATTTTAAGTCGGAAAGAGCTATTTTTGGTGACATCGTACTGACAACTTAACGACAAATAATGTCAAAATGTAGTTCTGATACATACCGTTTCACTAAGACTTTATATCGCCCGTAAATGGTTCCACTGGTTATGTAAGGACCATTGAAGGAGAGGCATATGGACAAGGCTCAATGTAATAAGGGGTTTCAGGGAATAAATGGTTCCCGTAGGTAATAGAACTTCTCGAGCAGTGTGACAGAATATTTCAGCGCTTGCACTTGGAGACAAGAATGTTGAAACCCAGCTGAGAAAGGAGTTGAAAAAAAAATGTTTGTTTCTTTGAAGTTAAGCACAAAGCTACACAATGGGCTATCTGTGCTCTGCCCACCACGGGTTCCTAGCGTTGTAAAACCGCAGACATACTGCCGTGCCACTGGGGGGCTTGAAAAATACTCCCAGGTGAACAAGGTATTAGATGGGAGTAAGAAAGGTTGGTTGATTGTTTGTAATAAGAAAGGATTTGGAAATTTTGAAAAGCCCCCTAAACAGGCAGCTTCCCACAGAAGAAGAAAGGTGTGCAAGTAAGACTCTTCCTGCGAATAGAATAAAAGTAGCCAATCATTCATGTAATAATGGAATTGTAGACTTGCTGTTTTACATATTCAAAGTAATTTTAGTATAACCTACTCAACCCTCTGTATATAGCAGCGACAACCTGATAATGGCAAAACATACTATTAGGTTGTGTTTTTCAACTTTCTTACCTGATTTTGCCAGGTTGATACTGGCGAAACGCTGGGTTTCATATCAACTTTGTACTATCGATATTATTGTTTTTTCCTCAGCTGTCATTTCAAGTTTTATTCATCTTAATGCATATTTTGAAGCACTATTTGCGGATTTTAAACTTAATCCTATTAGATCACAGAAATATAATTCTCTTCACAAACTGAGCATATTTGCAGCAACAACAAAAACAAAAATCGAAAATCAAATATAATTTAATTTTACCATTAAGTAAAGTTGAGTAAACAAAGATCATCAAATACATTTATTTCGCTGTTTTTCACTTAGATGTCATTTTCAGAGAATTAACAACAGGAAATATTTCATCGATGTCAACAGATATAACTCTGAAGACTTCTTAGAAGTTTGTAATAACAAATAAACAAAAAAAAAAAAAACTTCTCAATCATGCGAATCAGTAGTTTAACCATTCACAAGTTTTCTTAGTTAAAATCGCCTTCAAATATTCTCGATTAACCTATCATTATTTTGGAATTCCAGGAAATTTCTAGATTAATTAATGTTTACGATATCACCCAGTGACATAGCGGTAAGTCTACCGGCTTATAACGCTAAAAATCGGATTTTGATATCCATGGTGGGCACAGCACAGATAGCCTGTTATTTAGCTTTGCGCTTAACTACAAAATAATAATAATAATTTAGATATTGAACTATATTAATAGTGTCGTCTGTTTTTGAAACTTCAAAAATTTCTCCCAAAACAGTAAAATATTGATGTATAAAAACTTATCATTTAATTAACCTCATCTCTAAGAAGGAATAAAATTATGATAACATTGTATTTGTATTATTTTATAACTATACTTTACTTTATAGCCCTGCTTTTATTTAAGTATATATATCAACGTAAATATATATTATGTCGGTGATAATATTAATAAATAACATATATAAATGACGACAATGTAGATGGCGCTCAAGTAATCGTAAGATTGTATTAAAAAATACATTTGGTGTTTTGCAGTACTGATTTTGAAGTTAAATATCACGTTCTAATAAGTTATATGTATATATACTCTTAACAACAGTATATATCTAAGCTGTTTTCAGTAATACTGCAAAAGTTTTTTAATTTAATATTTTGTTCTTTCATGGCCTCTGTTTCATTTAGGAAAGTAACCGACAATTTATGAAACTGGGAAAGTCATCATGTCAAGTGTGTTACCAGGACTTGAAATTCTTCATCATCAAGTGTCTTCCAGCTTAACAAGTAAAGAAGATGCCTTAGTTTCTGTAATTCACTGGATGCTAATTAGCGGTGGGATGAAATGTCTTGGTATAGGAGATGAGGTATTAACATAATTTCCGTGTTTATTTTAAATTGAAGTTAGGCTATAAGCAGAATATTTAACCACAGTCTTGACTAATGTTTTCATTTCCTTAGTTTACGTGACTACTACTACTACTAAATACTGTGGTCTAGTTTCAACTGAAATATACTTGTAGATATGCAAAGTGCTATGAAGGAAAGAAATCTTGGTGTAATAATCGATCAGTCTTTAAAGCCATCCAAGCTGTTGCTAGTGGTAGGGCAAAAAGGATTTCAGGTTGTATTTACAGAAATATTGAATACAAGTCGAAAGAGAATTATAATTTCATTGTACAGGTCACTGGTTAGGCTACATTTGGAATATTGTGTTC
>NW_013674201.1:3600-4978 GCF_000517525.1 Limulus polyphemus | reverse complement strand
AGTCTTGGGCTCCTTACCTTAGGAAAGACATTGAATTGTTGGAAAGGGTTCATAGAAGGGTTACTAGAATGGTGCCTGGGATGGAGGGGTTGTCATACAGGAGAGGTTGAAATCTCTCAAATTGTTTTATCTTGAAAAAAGAAAAGTTGGGGGGGGGGTCTGATTGAGGTGTTTAAGATTGTAACAGGAATTGATAGTGTTGATGTATCATCTTTTTTATATTTAACAATGAGAATAGGAGGACTAGGGGGATGCATATAAATTTGGGTAAAGTAGGAGTCATCTTCAACTAAGACAGTTTTATTTTTCTAACAGGGTGGTTGGCCTTTGGAATGAGTTGCCTTCAGATGTTGTAGAGGTAGTAAATTTAAGAAAAAGCTTGATAAGTACATGAACGATAAGGGCTGGATTTAAGATTTTTTTGTTAATTATTTTAATTTAGTGTAGGGGATGGAACAGCTGAGATGGACCAATAGGTCCTATGTTGTCCCAAAACATTATGTTATGTTAAATAACTAAACTTCACCAACTCAGGTTATCTATAGAACAGTTTTTTGCTGATTTTCTTTTGAAGAATTATAAATTAAACAGCAAAGCACGACTGAATTTTACTCACACTTTAAGAATTGAATTTTAATTTTATTTAAATTTTCATGCTATACTATATAACTTAGAACAATTCATTCTAATGTTGAAATTCAATAATTAACTGGGTACTAATGAAAAAAATGTTTGCTTATCAGTTTCTTTTAATCATCAAGATAAATGCTATTGCAAATAATGTTGAGTTTTTTAGAGAGTTTCCCCTTGGTTGTATAAGTAGCTTTGTACAACATGATCCTTCAACCACTTTAGAAAATTTATAATATTTCAAACTGTGAATTCTATCAAACAGTTTTCATAATTAATGCCATTTTATTCTGCATCGTGTTATGGTGGTGAAGTCTACCACATTAACACTGGTCTCTGTTTCTTGGAAGTACTGAATGTTTTTGCTGAAGTGTTAAGTAATTTGAATATGACTTTCATGAGTAAGATTCAAGGTTAATATTTCTTTCTTTGTTAATACTTTTGTTTTGAAAAAAAGACTTCTTTGTTTTGTCTATCTGGAGTTAAACAATAGGCTGTTTGTTTACTACAGTATTTCCACAACTGCTTAATATGAGTAGCTTTCAGCTTGAGATGTCTATTGATCCCGCTAATCAAATAATGTAAATCAAGAGTTGGTGGTGTGTTCGAGCATGTCTTCTCGTTTGTTGATTCGCATTCAAAATTTTATTGAACTACTATTTCATGAATTTATACCAATAAGTTTAGTATCAAACTATAGATTATAATTCAAATGTTGGTACTATATATATATATATATATTACTCAA
>NW_013674201.1:0-2754 GCF_000517525.1 Limulus polyphemus | reverse complement strand
TTCATTCTAGAATGAAACAGGCATAATTTATATTTATTTCCTAATTTTTCATGGTGGTTGCGAGCTCGGTCAAATGTACCAAACCCATACAGAGATTCATTACTGAAGATAACAGATAAAATATAAAGTATTTTCTTAAGAAATGTTTGATAACTATCTGGACATTATAAAGATTTCACATGTGAAATTTCAAAATTTTCTGATGCATAAAAATATTTTTAATCTTAAAATGAATATTACTTTCCATGATAGATATTGCATGATAGAAAAATATTGCTTTATAAACCTTAAGACATAATAAAAAAATTTGATATTTTACGTATGAAAGCATTGTAATGTTTACTGCTAATCTACCAAATTTCATTAACATTTGCATACTGATTTAAAAGTTATAGCATGAAAACTATAACAAGCACAAAATGGTTATGAGGTCGGTCCCAGGGACCGAGCTCATGCTGAAAGAGTTAACTATTTGTCAGATCCAACTAATCAAATAAAGTAATTCAAGAGTTGGTATTTGGGCTGTTAATTAGCTACTTTCCCCTCCATACAAATATAGGGATGGCCACCACACTTTAGCTGTACGTGAATACCTAAAACCAAAAAAGACATGTTAACACTCAGTTATGGAAGTCATGGCTGGAGTTCTCTAAGAATGATCCACTATGAAAAAAGATGCTTTAACACTCAGTTATGGAAGTCATGGCTGGAGTTCTCTAAGAATGATCCTCTATGAAAAAAGACGTGTTAACACTCAGTTATGGAAATCATGGTTGGAGTTCTCTAAGAATGATCCTCTATGACAGTTATGGAAGTCATGGCTGGAGTTCTCTAAAGTGTTAACACGTCTTTTTTCATAGAGGATCATTCTTAGAGAACTCCAGCCATGACTTCCATAACTGAGTATTAACACCTTTTTTTTCATAGAGGATCATTGGATAGGTTGACAGATAACAGTAGCATTTTTTAACATTTTACTTTTTAAAGGAAAATTGTTAGTATTTTAATTTACCCTTTAGTAAACATAGTTTCAGAAGAATAGTTTAGTGTCATAAGCAAGACATAAACAAAGTTTATATACAATGTGTAATGAATGTATATCAGGCTGTGTTTTAATTATAACTGAAAAAGACCTTTAGAAGAAAAAATTATGAAACACATCTCTATTTAACAAAAACAAGTGTAAAGTGTCCTATTTCATGATAACTTACTGGTATTACAAACTCTTGATGAATCAATGTCAAATCTTTTTCTTACACTGGCATAATAACAGATCCTGCTAGACATAAACCAAGAAAGACAGATCCTGCTAGACATAAACCATGAAAGACAGATCCTGCTAGACATAAACCAAGAAAGACAGATCCTGCTAGACATAAACCATGAAAGACAGATCCTGCTAGACATAAACCATGAAAGACAGATCCTGCTAGACATAAACCAAGAAAGACAGATCCTGCTAGACATAAACCATGAAAGACAGATCCTGCTAGACATAAACCATGAAAGACAGATCCTGCTAGACATAAACCATGAAAGACAGATCCTGCTAGACATAAACCAAGAAAGACAGATCCTGCTAGACATAAACCAAGAAAGACAGATCCTGCTAGACATAAACCAAGAAAGACAGATTCTGCTAGACATAAACCAAGAAAGACAGATCCTGCTAGACATAAACCATGAAAGACAGATCCTGCTAGACATAAACCGTGAAAGACAGCTCCTGCTAGACATAAACCATGAAAGACAGATCCTGCTAGACATAAACCAGAAAGACAGATCCTGCTAGACATAAACCGTGAAAGACAGATCCTGCTAGACATAAACCATGAAAGAAAATTGTCATCTGCCAGAAGTTTACTTTATTATAAGAATGTTTCTTGATAGAGAATGTAATTTGTCTACTTCTTGAAATTTAATTACATTTTTAACAAACATACCTCCTGCCATAGTTTGACTGTAGAATAATGATATCCATCGTCATGATAATATCCTTGAATAAAGATATTCATGTCCATGATGACCCTAAGATAAAAATATACCACACGTTCCATCAAGAGTTTGGTATTTACAGTTGTATCAATTCAATCTGGAGTTTGTGGTTGTATTTAATAATGATTTCTAGTCTTCTTAGGCATCTAAATTGAAGTAATAATTGTCATGATTATTCTAGGATAAGATGTACATTTTCATGATTAGCTTGAAATAGTAGCATCCATGTGTCGTGTGACAGATTAATGGTTCGTAAATGACTTTTAAAGTAAAAATTAAAAGGATTTGTGGTTGGCTGCACATGTTTTCTAGTCAGTGATATTTATTATTACTTTGTTATATCCATGATAGATAATGTTACGATATAAGATCAAATGCAGGTTGTTCTAAATATGTGATCGAGTTACAAATGTACAGTAGATCTAATTTTTGTATTTTGTAAATAAAGAAATTTTAACATGCCGTTAAAGTTGCCATACGGAATGTTTTCTGAATCCCTAGTGGCCAAGTGATGAAGGAAGTGCATCAGAACTGTTACCACCCAACTGGAACAGTAACCAAGAAGCATACTTGCTGAGATACAAGAACAAGTCTGGGGTGGGATCTTTTTTGTTGAAGGTTGTTAAGGTTGGTCCTTCGATTCTGGTAAATGTTGTGGTAAGTTTGTTTATTTCGCTATCAATCTGAAAAATATCTCATAATGATTTAAATTCTGTGTACAATTGGAGACACAAGAGAATGAAAAAATACCATAATACT
>NW_013674200.1:26186-29324 GCF_000517525.1 Limulus polyphemus | reverse complement strand
TAAGAGTCACATATACTTGATAATCATCCCACATAAACTCGTACTATGCTGACTACGAATGATCCAAACGTAAGAGTCACATATACTTGATAATCATCCCACATAAACTCGTACTATGCTGACTACAAATAATCCAAACGTAAGAGTCACATATACTTGATAATTATCCCACATAAACTCGTACTATGCTGACTACAAATAATCCAAACGTAAGAGTCACATATACTTGATAATTATCCCACATAAACTCGTACTATGCTGACTACAAATGATCCAAACGTAGAGTCACATATACTTGATAATTATCACACATAAACTCGTACTATGCTGACTACAAATGATCCAAGCGTAAGAGTCACACATACTTAATAATTATCCCATATAAACTCGTACTATGCTGACTTCAAATGATCCAAACGTAGAGTCACATATACTTGATAATTATCACACATAAACTCGTACTATGCTGACTACAAATGATCCAAGCGTAAGAGTCACATACACTTGATAATTATCCCACATAAACTCGTACTATGCTAACTACAAATGATCCAAACGTAAGAGTCACACATACTTGATAATTATCACACATAAACTCGTACTATGCTGACTACAAATGATCCAAACGTAAGAGTCACATATACTTGATAATTATCCCACATAAACTCGTACTATGCTGACTACAAATGATCCAAACGTAAGAGTCACACATATTTGATAATTATCCCACATAGATGTGGCTCAGCCAATAGGATTTGTTGTTTTATTATAAGTGTAAGTCGATGTGGCTCAGCCAATATGATTTGTTGTTTTATTATAAGTGTAGGCCGATGTGGCTCAGCCAATAAAATTAGTTGTTTTATTATAAGTATAGGTAGATGTGGCTCAGCCAATATGATTTGTTGTTTTATTATAAGTGTAGGTCGATGTGGTGTAGGTCGATGTGGCTCAGCCAATAGGATTTGTTGTTTTATTATAAGTATAGGTCAATGTTCCTGAAATGTTGTTACTCAGAATTCATAAAGTTATCTGATAATTTAATAATTAAAACTTTGTACGTTTAGATCCGGGCTATGTAAATCTAAAGTTAGATCCGGGCTATGTAAATCTAAAGTTAGATCCGGGCTATGTAAATCTAAAGTTAGATGCGGGCTATGTAAATCTAAAGTTAGATCCGGGCTATGTAAACGATTAGATTTACATAGCCCGGATCTAACTTTAGATTTACATAGCCCGGATCTAACTTTAGATTTACATAGCCCGGATCTAACTATAGATTTACATAGCCCGGATCTAACTTTAGATTTACATAGCCCGGATCTAACTTTAGATTTACATAGCCCGGATCTAACTTTAACGTTTAGATCCGGGCTATGTAAATCTAAAGTTAGATCCGGGCTATGTAAATCTAATACGTTTAGATCCGGGCTATGTAAATCTAAAGTTAGATCCGGGCTATGTAAATCTAAAGTTAGATCTGGGCTATGTAAATCTAAAGTTAGATCCGGGCTATGTAAATCTAAAGTTAGATCCGGGCTATGTAAATCTAAAGTTAGATCCGGGCTATGTAAATCTAATACGTTTAGATCCGGGCTATGTAAATCTAAAGTTAGATCCGGGCTATGTAAATCTAAAGTTAGATCTGGGCTATGTAAATCTAAAGTTAGATTCGGGCTATGTAAATCTAAAGTTAGATCCGGGCTATGTAAACGTAAAGATTTTTTTGAAAATAGTGGAATTGATTATATCCGATATCGATATTTGGGTGTGAAGAATATTTGGGTGTTTAGTGAAGATGTTGAAATATGTGCAGGGTTTACTGTTGATAGACTAACTATCCACCCATTCTTCCACCCATCTATTGTATTAATCCTCACTTGAAATACGAGAAGATGAACAAAGTCAGCAGCAGCGCCACCAGCGACAACAGGGAGCATACAAACAAGATGTACGTTACCGCCACCTGGCTGTAGGATAAATCTCCAGCTTCCTGTAGATAAAAGAAAGAAAGAACAAGTTAGCACACTTTCGTGTTATCACACTAGAGGTTTGATTAAAAACTAATAATACCTTTTGATATATCAACGTCTTCAATGATATAACCAGCTAGAGAAAATCAGGCCAATTAGATTACAAATACAACCTACTGTTACACTTCGTCAGTTATATTTAGCCAATGGCAGCTGTCAACACGTTGCTAAGAAATGTTAATTTTGTCTTCTGAGTCTCTCGTTAATCCAAGAGAAAACTGGGCAGAACGAAGGGCGTGTAAGTGATGTAAAGGTATAAATTGAAGTCCTACAAATTTACATATTATCATTGTTTGAACTCTTTGTTTCTTTAACTTCATGTTGTATTACGAAACAAGAGAATTTCAGAAAAAGTTTCAGTTCGTAAGAAGTTTTTTTAATTATACATACGCGATTAAATAAACCACAAACAAACGAAGGCAAACAACATTTTACAATATTACACAAAATATCACTGTTAGGTAAACTAGAAATTCTCAAAATAATGTATTTCACGCTGGTTTGTGTCAATTTTAAATCACATTCGACGTAAAAATAATTACCAGCAAGGTAGTGAAGCGTACATTTATTTCGAAAGAGCTGACAATTTTAATATTTCCTTTGTATAGATCAAGTTTTCTCCACTGAAAAGCCCTGCCCCCCCAAGGTGGCACAGTGGTAAGTCAATGGGCTTATTACGCTAAAAATCGGGGTTCGATACCCGCGGCGGATCATTCTATAGCTCTGGGCGTTACAATATAACAAACAAACATTTTTTTTTCCTCACGATAACATTTCTGTTGAGAAACAATGTCCATCGAGTTACAGTAAAGGCATGGAATTCTTAGATTGGAAACAGAAGTATGTTTGGACGAAAACTTTTGATGAGACAATGTTTCTCAGTTTGAAATTGAAATGTGAAATTTACGTGCAAACCAAAAATGGAATTTTTATTCAACTTTACCAGTAAACACAGAACACTGTTCACACCGTACCATTTGATATAAACACAGAACACTGTTCACACCGTACCATTTGATATAAACACAGAACACTGTTCACACCGTACCATTTGATATAAACACAGAACACTGTTCACACCGTACCATTTGATATAAACACAGAACAC
>NW_013674200.1:21647-25347 GCF_000517525.1 Limulus polyphemus | reverse complement strand
CTATTTGTTATAAACACAGAACACTGTTCACACCGTACTATTTGTTATAAACACAGAACACTGTTCACACCGTACTATTTGTTATAAACACAGAACACTGTTCAAACCGTACTATTTGATATAAACACAGAACACTGTTCACACCGTACTATTTGATATAAACACAGAACACTGTTCACACCGTACTATTTGATATAAACACAGAACACTGTTCACACCGTACTATTTGATATAAACACAGAACACTGTTCAAACCGTACTATTTGATATAAACACAGAACACTGTTCACACCGCACTATTTGATATAAACACAGAACACTGTTCAAACTGTACTATTTGTTATAAACACAGAACACTGTTCAAACCGTACTATTTGATATAAACACAGAACACTGTTCAAACCGTACTATTTGATATTAACACAGAACACTGTTCACACCGTACTATTTGATATAAACACAGAACACTGTTCAAACCGTACTATTTGATATAAATACAGAACACTGTTCAAACCGTACTATTTGATATAAACACAGAACACTGTTCAAACCGTACTATTTGATATAAACACAGGACACTGTTCACGCCGTACTATTTGATATAAACACAGAACACTGTTCAAACCGTACTATCTGATATAAACACAGAACACTGTTCAAACCGTACTATTTGTTTGAATTTACTGAGAACAAACATTTGAAAGAATATTTACAAGAAAATTTAACATTAATAATCAGTTGTTGTTATTAACATTAATAATCAGTTGTTGATATCAACATTAATAATCAGTTGTTGTTATTAACATTAATAATAAGATGTTGTTATTAACATTAATAATCAGCTGTTGTTATTAACATTAATAATCAGTTGTTGTTATTAACATTAATAATCAGCTGTTGTTATTAACATCAATAATCAGCTGTTGTTATCAACATTAATAATCAGTTGTTGTTATTAACATTAATAATAAGATGTTGTTATTAACATTAATAATCAGCTGTTGTTATTAACATTAATAATCAGTTGTTGTTATTAACATCAATAATCAGCTGTTGTTATCAACATTAATAATCAGTTGTTGTTATTAACATTAATAATAAGATGTTGTTATTAACATTAATAATCAGTTGTTGTTATTAACATTAATAATCAGTTGTTGTTATTAACATTAATAATCAGTTGTTGTTATTAACATTAATAATCAGCTGTTGTTATTAACATTAATAATTAGATGTTGTTATTAACATTAATAATCAGCTGTTGTTATTAACATTAATAATTAGATTCAAGTAACATACAAGAAAGATGTTTATAAGAGCAGGATATTAACGTTGTGGCTGTTGTTGTTATTAACGTTGTGGCTGTTGTTGTTATTAACGTTGTGGCAGTTGTTGTTATTAACGTTGTGGCAGTTGTTGCTATTAACGTTGTGGCAGTTGTTGCTATTAACGTTGTGGCAGTTGTTGTTATTAACGTTGTGGCAGTTGTTGCTATTAACGTTGTGGCAGTTGTTGCTATTAACGTTGTGGCAGTCGTTGCTATTAACGTTGTGGCAGTTGTTGCTATTAACGTGTGGCAGTTGTTGCCCATTCCGACCAAAGATATCTGTAACTGCGAAAGAAAATGTAATTTTTTTTGTAGTTTGTGTTAATTATGGTTGGATAACATGGTGTAATTCTGAGTTGGGTTGAGATTTGTTTGAGATGGTGGCAAGGGAAGATGGTGAAACCCTTCCTCATACTCATATAACCAACTACGAACAATCGCGACATGGTGGTTGGTGGCATTGTCATCTTGAAAATATTCTTGTACATCAAGGATGCTCAGATATCCAGAGAGGCCAAGGGTCCCAGTTTGTGCCATGAAAATACGCCCCACACCATTATTCCACCTCCAGTAATTTGCGGAACTGAAACAGCGTATGAGGACCCAAAGCTTAATGGAACTATCTCCAAACTTTGACTCTCTTATCTATACAGAATAGCGGCTACTGAGATTCATCTGACCATATGATACATTTCCGTTGGTCAACAGTGCAATGCCGATGACCTTTGCACCATCATAGTCACTTCTTTCTGTTGACCACTGCGACTAGTTGGACAGAAAAGCAGTTACCGAAATTAATTTTTCGGAGCTTCCTCCACATTATTCAAGTTCAAATGGAAATTTCCTGTTCTAAGGTTGATGTAATCTACCAATTACAGTATCGTTAAACTTCTATTGGTGTTCACAGTCCTTACTAACTGTTGCCTATTCTTTTCTTGAGTTACTTTTGTCCTCAAAGATTCTTGCGTACAGAATTTTCGTTAACGTTTCTGTCACGCATTATTGCCTCGTGAGATGATAGATAGTCTTTGATTGCTTAGACTGTTCGATTGTTTTTACTATTGAGGCTGTAAGTTACTCGGGTACAACAATGACGAATGAGTACCGAGGCACTTATACTGACTCAAATATCTACTCAAGTTACTTGTATTAACTCAAATATCTACTCACGTTACTTATATTAACTCAAAAAATCTCCTCAAGTTACTTATATTAACTCAAATATCTACTCACGTTACTTATATTAACTCAAAAAATCTCCTCAAGTTACTTATATTAACTAAAAAAATCTCCTCAAGTTACTTATATTAACTAAAAAAATCTCCTCAAGTTACTTATATTAATTCAAAAAATCTCCTCAAGTTACTTATATTAACTAAAAAAATCTCCTCAAGTTACTTATACTGACTCAAAAACCTACTCAAGTTATTTATATTAACTCAAATATCTACTCAAGTTACTTATATTAACTAAAAAAAATCTCCTCAAGTTACTTATACTGACTCAAAAACCTACTCAAGTTACTTATACTGACTCAAATATCTACTCAAGTTACTTATATTAACTTAAAAAATCTCCTCAAGTTACTTATACTGACTCAAAAATCTCTCCATGTTACTTATACTGAGTCAAAAACCTGCTCAAATTACTTATACTGACTCAAAAGTCTGCTTAAATTATTTATACTGATCGAAAACTACTCAAGGTACTTGTACTGACTCAAAATCTGCTCAAGTTATTTATACTGACTCAAAAAACCTGATCAAGTTATTATACTGATTCAAAAACCGACTCAAGTTACTTATACTGACTCAGAAACCGACTTAAGTTACTTATACTGACTCAGAAACCGACTCAAGTTACTTATACTAACTCAAAAACCGACTCAAGCTACTTATCGTTATATCGTTGCTTGTTAAATCATCATATAATGGGAGCGTAAAGTTTTTTTTTTTTTAGAGAAAAGCCACAATTGAACTATTTACTGTGACTATGGCAGGGAATCGAACCCCGGATTTCTCCGTTGTAACTACGTAGACTTACTGTTGTACCACAGGGGGAAAGGGAAGCACCAAGACAAACTAATTTCTAATATTTTTGTCTGACAAGAAATCGCTTTCATTGTGGTGATTTTCGTCCGTCAATCAAACGTTTCAGTCAACTGGAAAAGTGCGCGACATTAGCGTTTCGTAGCGATATACAAGTCACGCTGCAAACTCATTAATTAAATATTAAAATCATCTTCTTTCTCGTGAAGCATGGAGTTTAATTATCTTTATCTTTACTACCGCTTTTCTAAATAGCCACTCTCATCCCCCACTTCCCCGGTAAACGTGATGACGCGAGTGATAAATAGTGACAGGGTACTTTTTT
>NW_013674200.1:10604-20782 GCF_000517525.1 Limulus polyphemus | reverse complement strand
TATTCGGGGTAAAAGTTTTGTTGAAACTGACCACCACTGGTTTTACCACTTGTCAGTTTAAGTCACAACATTCTTGCTAAAGGTTATGTATGGGTTCACAAGTTTTACAGAGTGTCACGACCTTTTCAAAACTTTGACATCTACACTTTGGTCCTTTAGGCTATTCGGGGTAAAAGTTTTGTTGAAAATGACCACCACTGGTTTTACCAATTGTCAGTTTAAGTCATCACTATAACTATATATTTTATTTTTGTAA
Source organism: Limulus polyphemus (assembly GCF_000517525.1). Classification (NCBI taxonomy): domain Eukaryota; kingdom Metazoa; phylum Arthropoda; class Merostomata; order Xiphosura; family Limulidae; genus Limulus; species Limulus polyphemus. The sequence goes on along the minus strand of NW_013674200.1, from coordinate 20,526 downwards.
CACCAGTTGGTATTTACTTGATTTGTCATGTTAAGCCTCGTGTTTTAGTTTTGTATAGCCTAATGGATTTTGTTTGTGCTACCAACTCAAACGGTTTAAACTAAACCTAATGGTTTAACTGTTACAGTTAGAGTAGCCTCTGACGTCATATAGGTGGGGGTGCAGTAATGTGTTTTCTTTGGTAATGTGTGGTGTTAGAGGGAACACAATTCCAAACACATGTACATTAACCACTATGGTTCAGGAAAAGAACTAATGTTTGTGAGTTCTCTAAGTAGGATACGCTATTTTATGTATTGTTGCTTTTAGTAATAATATTCTAGCTCGCATGTCGAATGTAATTAATTTTTTATTATCATTGGTCGTTTATTGTTATACTTTTATCATAAATATATACATATTTTGCATTGTTAGCTTAGTACATGTAGTCAGGACTAGTCAGAATATCTTAAGCTGGCCAAACTTCCTTAGATATTATTGGGTTTACGGCCGAAAACGTCGTTAACAACGAGGGTACCCAGCTGATGAAACAATGCATTCCAATCTTTTAAAAACGAAAAGTATATTTAATTAGCTACACTGATGGCGAGGTTGTTTAGTTTCGTTCTAAGTGCTTAGGTTACTCTGATTGGAAGTTATTATTATTTCCCGCACCCCCAAAAAGGGGGATCCATATGGGCATAAAACTACATATTATTATTATTATTTCTCTTCATTACGCACAGTTTATTTAGATACAATGAAAGTCGTCTTGTTTCATAGGCTTAGTGAGAGGGATTGACGCTTTAAAACGGTTATAGTAATGAAAGTCGTCTTGTTCCATAGGCTTAGTGAGGGGGATTGACGCTTTAAAACGGTTATAGTAATGAAAGTCGTCTTGTTCCATAGGCTTAGTGAGAGGGATTGACACTTTAAAACGGTTATAGTAATGAAAGTCGTCTTGTTCCATAGGCTTAGTGAGAAGGATTGACACTTTAAAACTTGGCTAATGAGAAAAATTGAGAGTTCCAACATAAATTGTTAAATACTAGGTTATGGCCTGATGGTTAAGGTATTCGATTCGTGGGGCGTTATTATGTGGTAATCGGTCACACTATTCGTTGGTAAAGAGCAGTCCAACAGTTGGCGATGGGTGGTGTGTTGACTACCACCCTTTCTTCTTGTTTATCACTTCAAAGTTAGGGACGGCTGACCTCGAGTAGGTGGAACAAACCAAACAAACAGAGCAAAGTAAGGCGTTACAGATATTAGAACAAAATACGATGTTACAGATAGTATAACAAAACTATGGCGTTACAGACATTATAACAAAACTACGACGTTACAGACATTAGAACAAATTACGATTTTACAGATATTATAACAAAACTACGGCGTTACAGACATTATAACAAAACTACGGCGTTACAGATATTAGAACAAAGTACGCTGTTACAGATATTAGAACAAAATACGATGTTACAGATAGTATAACAAAACTATGGCGTTACAGACATTATAACAAAACTACGATATTACAGATGTTAGAACAAAGTACGGTAGTTTTGTTATACTATCTGTAACATCGTATTTTGTTCTAATATTTGTAACACCGTACTTTGTTCTAATATCTGTAACACTAATATCTGTAACATCGTAGTTTTGTTATAATGTCTGTAACGCCATCTAATATCTGTACCATCGTATTTTGTTATAATGTCTGTAACGCCGTAGTTTTGTTATACTATCTGGAGCATCGTATTTTGTTATAATATCTGTAACATCGTATTTTGTTATAATGTCTGTAACGCCGTAGTTTTGTTTCTAATATCTGTAACAGCGTATTTTGTTATAATGTCTGTAACGCCGTAGTTTTGTTATAATGTCTGTAACGCCATAGTTTTGTTATACTATCTGTAACATCGTATTTTGTTATAATGTCTGTAACGCCATAGTTTTGTTATAATATCTGTAACACCGCACTTTGTTATAATATCTGTAACACCGTACTTTGTTCTAATATCTGTAACATCGTAGTTTTGTTATAATGTCTGTAACGCCATAGTTTTGTTATAATATCTGTAACACCGCACTTTGTTATAATATCTGTAACACCGTACTTTGTTCTAATATCTGTAACACCGTACTTTGTTTAATATCTGTAACATCGTATTTTGTTATAATGTCTGTAACGCCGTAGTTTTGTTTAACAAAATACGATGCTCCAGATAATATAACAAAACTACGGCGTTACAGACATTATAACAAAATACGATGTTACAGATATTAGAACAAAGTACGGTGTTACAGATATTAGAACAAAGTACGGTGTTACATATATTAGAACAAAGTACGGCGTTACAGATATTATAACAAAGTGCGGTGTTACATATATTAGAACAAAGTACGGTGTTACAGATATTTTTTGTAGGAATATTGATCTACGTTGAACGTTTATAAAATATAGGATAGTTCGGATCTTTTTCAACACGTAGACAATATCTATTCAGTAAAGAAACATAAGAACTACTGGCTAAAAGACAGACGTAAATACCACTGTGTAGCTAAGTTTTTATGTAAAGCTGTTTTAAGGCTTTTTCTAATGGCTTAATCTTGAAACGTTCCTAACAGTCAGAGTTTCTATATATATATAACTGCCTCTCGACATGGCGGCCTGAAGTCTACTTTTCTTTACGACACTTTAAACGAGGCTTTTAAATTTTTTTTATTGTTATTTGTTTGGAACTAATAACCATTTAAACATTTTATCTCAAGTCGGAATGAAATTATAAACGGACTTTTAGAAATAAAACGTTTCGGGATGATTCGTTTGTCAGAAAAAGATTTTTGTATAATTTTTAATAAATGGATTTAGCAACATATAAGTGTTAGGAGAGGTTAGGTTAAAGGATTCGTCTAAAAATAACCTTTATATGATTGAATTTTTAGTGACGAGAGAGAAGCTGATGTTTAATTTTCCGTATCTTGTAAATATTCTGTTCTGTTCTGGAAAGAAGAACTGTGTCTGTCCTATTTATACACCAATAAGTACGATCTACTGGAAAACGTTTTCTATTTTTGTTTTTAAACAACATCAGCGGTGTCGACACCGAATGTCTTTAAAACAGTTCATGACCAGTAGGGGACATCTACTCAAAAATAACCTAGGATTGTAGGGACATCTACTCAAAAATACCTTAGGATTGTAGGGGACATCTACTGAAAAATAACTTAGGATTGTAGGGGACATCTACTGAAAAATAACTTAGGATTGTAGGGGACATTTACTCAAAAATAACTTAGGATTGTAGGGGACATTTACTCAAAAATAACTTAGGATTGTAGGGACATCTACTCAAAAATACCTTAGGATTGTAGGGGACATCTACCAAATAACACCCAAGATTAAAGTTGACATCTATTTAAAAACACCCCAGGGTTGCATGGACATTTATCTAAAAACACCCAGGATTGCAGGGACACTTATCTAAAAACACCCCAGGATTGCAGGGACACTTATTTAAAAACACCCCAGGGTGGAAGCTAAAGTTTACCTAGAAAAATCTAAGAGTTCTTAGGTGTCTAGAACACCCTAGAGTCATAGTAACTCTGCAGGGAAACACCCATAGAGTTGTGGGGGACATCAAAACTTTACTCAGTTTTACAGCTTCATCTAAAAAACTCTTCATTATAAGTTAAATAAATGTGTAACACTACATCATCTAGAAATCTCTTCGTTATAAGTGAAATAACTGTGTAACGCTACATCATCTAAAAAACTCTTTATTATAAGTTAAGTAAATGTGTAACACTACATCATCTAGAAAACTCTTCGTTATAAGTTAAATAAATGTGTAACACTACATCATCTAGAAATATCTTCGTTATAAGTTAAATAACTGTGTAACACTACATCATCTAGAAAACTCTTTGTTATAAGTTAAATAACTGTGTAACACTACATCATCTAGAAATCTCTTCGTTATAAGTTAAGTAAATGTGTAACACTACATCATCTAGAAATCTCTTCGTTATAAAGATTAAAATGCCTTGTTTCATTAATTAGGTTACTAATATATGTTACTATTGCGCATATTCAGTCATTTATTTTTCAAATGTAGAATGTTCTTAGTGAAAAAACCTGAACAAATCATTTTGTCATATTTTTGCTGAAAGTAAAACGATTTTTTGCGACGTGAGAAAACTGCATCTAAAAAAAATAGACAAAACCATTAAGAAGCTGTGTATATGAAAAATAGTCTAGCGAGTTGTTATTAAATCAACTGGTGATAAAACAAATAACTATCAATCCAGTGGCGTTATTTTTTTGAGAATTCATTTAAAGAATAATCCTTAAAAACATTTAAAAGCAATGAGAAACTGTAAACCATTAGGCCTAAACTTTGTGATTAGGCCTAAACGTTGTGATTAAGCCTAAGCTTTGTGATTAGGCCTAAACTTTGTGATTAGGCCTAAACGTTGTGATTAGGCCAAACGTTGTGATTAAGCCTAAACGTTGTGATTAAGCTTAATCTTTGAGATTAAGCCTAAGCGTTGTGATTAGGCCTAAACTTTGTGATTAGGCCTAAACGTTGTGATTAAGACTAAACGTTGTGATAAAAATCTCATAACCTGCAGATGTTTCATCCTCACATTCCTCTTAATTGGTTTTCAGTTTCAAAATCAGAGACATCTATAAAATAGAACTTCAGATATTTTATTTAACATTCGTTGTTCAGTTACGGGAACTATTTTCTTGGAAATCTTTCATGATTAATTCAGGACTCTTAAGTGAAGAAATCATAACAACTATAAATTACTCTTAATTAATTTTTTTTATGTTTTGATAGACGCAAATATTTATAATTACCTTTTTTTTGAAAAAATAAACAAAAACAATAGCTCTGAAGATTTTTCATATTTTGATTTAAAATATGTAGTATTTTTTAACAAAATTGTGTTTTAAAAGGTGTTTTGTTTTTACTATGCTTTTCCGCCTCTTTCATAAAAAACTTTGTTTTATTTGTATTTAACATCTTCGCATATTTTGATAATCCTAAAGAAAAACAGAAGTACCGACACTGAATGTTTTGAATATTTGTATAAGACAAACATTTCACATCTAGGGGTAGAAACTACAAATTGAATCCAGAGAAAGAACCTTTCCCTATACACGTACTGGCTGGAGTTGGGATCTGAAGAATAACCCAAGAGTTTCTTCAGACAACTAACTAAAAAAAGCAAAACGAATTCTTATAAATAAAACACCGTATTGTTAAATAAACTCTCATCAAAAGTATGTAAGCTTGGGGTATTTTTTTTTCGCGGAATGACTGAGTTTGGGTTTGTTACAATATTCTGAAAGGAGTACCTTTTTCTACGCGGAATGATTCCTAAAGCCTCATTAAAATAAAGGTCACATTGAAGAATAACAGGTATGGTTTTATTAGGATTTCGGGTCTTTGTTATTATCCTTATACTATGCATTTGGAACTTTCGACCCGAACTGCAAGTTATGCGCACATAGGTTAAACGGGCAGGTCAGAGATCTCGACGGTTCAGGTGTTGCCGTTCCTGATATTTAACTACTGACCAGAGAAACAGCAACCTTTATGGGTTTGTCTGACTCTCTGAACCGAATAACAGGAATGACTGTCATTTTTATAACGCGCCCACAGCTGTAAGTGCGGAGAGTATTCGACTGCATTGAGTGTCGAACCTTGGACTCGTCGACCTATAACGCAGCACGTTAGCCACGCCCGGCACTTCTACTATGGGAAAACTGCCGAAACTTATCACCGGGTTACGTGTCGAACAGATTTATATTTTTTGTAGCATGAAAACAAAAATGGGAGGGAGAGACTCATGAGCTAAAGCTAATATAAAGAATTCGTAAGAGGATGCCATACTTTTATATCACGTAACAATGCGCGTATCATGGTCATTTAAAGTTAGTTAGTTGCACTGCCGAACAGATCTATTAATATCCGATAATATATCTCAGGTTTAACATGCACGCGGTCTCTAATGCACGTGAAAGCACCTTAGGAACATCTTGGAGTAGAACAGATCTATTAATATCCGATAATATATCTCAGGTTTAACATGCACGTGAAAGCACCTTAGGAACATCTTGGGGTAGAACAGATCTATTAATATCCGATAATATATCTCAGGTTTAACATGCACGTGGTCTCTAATGCACGTGAAAGCACCTTAGGAACATCTTGGGGTAGAACGTTGCTGTGCCCACCGCGGGGAATCGAACCCCGGATTTTAGCATTGTAAGTCCGTAGATGGACGAGTATTTACTGAGCTAAAATATGAGCATTTTTTGATTTTTTTTATAAAGAGGAGAAAAAAAAGAATATTTATCATGGGCAAATGAGTTTGCCATTTTTTTCTTCAGAAAAATATGTAATCATAAATCTGTTTTACCTTCGAACGTTCTTTCTCTGATTAAGCTTTAGTCCACGTGTATCCCTACGCAAAAAGTAGTGTTGTTGTTGAAGAAAATTATGCGTTTTCGATAATAAAAAAAATCCATTAAATGGAACATTATTTTCGTTAGGACTTGTGTCAGTTTTTAGTTTTTGACGTCTTTTACTACTTTTTCTGCATGTGATTTGTCTTACCGTCTCAATGAACTCCAAATAATTCACGTTAAAGAAACGTTTCTGTCCTGTCTTTTGTTTATCTGTTCTTTGAATTATGAAGTCGTAAGGAAATATGGGTTTCAATATCATATTTCTTTTGATCAATGGCTCACTGATATGTCTGCGGACTTACAACACTTCACATCGGTTTTCGATACCCGTGGCGAGCACAGCAAATATAGCCCACTGTGTAGCTTTGTGCTTAACTACAAACAAACAAACAACATCTTTTGATCAAGATATGTAAGCTGGAGTCTGGTGAAACAATGATACGTTCATGACTCTAGAAGGTAAACCTAAGTTCTTGTAAGTTGGTCCGATATGGCCAGGTGGTTAGGACGCTTGATTCGCAATCTGAGGGTCGCGGGTTTGAATCCCCGTCCCACCAAACTTTCTCGCCCTTTCAGCCGTAGAGGCGTTATAATATGAGGTCAATCCCACTATTTGTTGGTGAAAGAGTAGCCCAAGAGTTGGCGGTGGGTGGAGATGACTAGCTGCCTTCCCTTTAGCCTTTCACTGCTAAATTAGGGACGGCTAGCGCAGATAGCCCTCGTGTAGCTTTTGCGCGAAATTCAAACCAAATCTTGTAAGTTATGGAGAGCGTCCTTCTACTGCAGCAAGACTTATATAACATATGATTTTGTGGTTTATATTTGTGTGAATACATATAGTGTAAACTACCACATGAAACTAGTGTATTTGTGTGAATACATATAGTGTAAACTACCACACGAAACTAGTGTATTTGTGTGAATACATATAGTGTAAACTACCACATGAAACTAATGTATTTGTGTGAATACATATAGTGTAAACTACCACATGCAACTAGTGTATTTGTGTGAATACATATAGTGTAAACTACCACCTGAAACTAATGTATTTGTGTGAATACATATAGTGTAAACTACCACATGCAACTAGTGTATTTGTGTGAATACGTATAGTGTAAACTACCACATGAAACTAGTGTATTTGTGTGAATACGTATAGTGTAAACTACCACATGCAACTAGTGTATTTGTGTGAATAATACGTATAGTGTAAACTACCACAAGCAACTAGTGTATTTGTGTGCATACATACAGTGTAAACTACCACATTCAACTAGTGTATTTGTGTGAATACGTATAGTGTAAACTACCACATGCAACTAGTGTATTTGTGTGAATACGTATAGTGTAAACTACCACATGCAACTAGTGTATTTGTGTGATACATACAGTGTAAACTACCACATTCAACTAGTGTATTTGTGTGAATACATATAGTGTAAACTACCACATGCAACTAGTGTATTTGTGTGAATACATATAGTGTAAACTACCACATTCAACTAGTGTATTTGTGTGAATACGCATAGTGTAAACTACCACATTCAACTAGTGTATTTGTGTGAACACGTATAGTGTAAACTACCACCTGAAACTAGTGTATTTGTGTGAATACGTATAGTGTAAACTACCACCTGAAACATTTGAAAGCAAGTGTATCCCAATGGGAATGATGAGCGTTGTACATAAATAGGATGCTGAATATCATGTTATAAACTTTTGTTTAACATTCAAAAAGTGCATCCATCACAGCAGTGCCGAGGGAGGAAGAGGTCAAATTTCCACCTGACCCTCCCAGGTCCATATGGATGTAAATCCTGATGAAACGTGCTTCAGTTTCGGCTCCTGTTTTTCTCAGAGAAAGTTTGCGCGTATTTATAACTTTCTTGGGGCGCAGGCAGAAGAGTAAGAAAAGAGGGGGATTCCAACTCTGGGTGGATTTAAATTGGTGCCAAGGATTCCTTTTGTAAACAAGTTACACACGATCGATAATTTGTCTTGATTTCGTTAAAAAATAATTTCCAAAAATATTTTCTACAGTAGATGAAAATATTTCCGTTAGTGAAAAACTTTTAGCTCTAGAAGGGTTTGGTTTGTTTTGAATTTGGCACAAAGCTACACGAGGGCTATCTGCGCTAGCAGTCTCTAATTTAGCAGTGAAAGGCTAGAGGGAAGGTACCTAGTCATCACCACCCACCGCCAACTCTTGGGCTACTCTTTTACCAACGAATAGTGGGATTTAGCGTCACATTATAATGCTTAGACGGCTGGAAAATCGAGCATGTTCGGTGAATGGATTCGAACCCGCGATTAGCTGTTGCGAGTCGAGTGCCTTAACCACCAAACTATGCCGGGTCTAAAAACAAATAAAATATCATAAACAAGTCTCCAAGACTGATAGGGCGAGCGTGTTCGGTGGGACAAGGATTCGAACCCGCGATTCTCAGATAGCGAGTCAAGTGCCCTAACCACCGGGCCCCTCTAGAAGAGAGCAGTTTTACGGACTCCTACGTGCTCCAATGAATTATTGGTATGTTTCGTTGGCGACTATTTTTAACAATATATAACACATTTACAACAGTTAAGTGAATTTTCTGTGACAACAAGTTTTGATCTTAGAACAAAAATCTGCGATCCTTCAAATGTATAAACAAAGGTGAGTAGTGATAAATTTGACTGTCAGATATTCTTATATGTTTCACAATTTCTCACGTCAGAACATAAATCAAGAAAGCACACGTGTGGACCTTCTAGTTCCACAGGACACTGCTTTAAGTCAAAAGGTAATAAATTCTGCGATAGTCGTTTATCACACGTGACAAGTACCCGACCGTGCAAGTGTGAACACGACACAGCCGCCCGAAGCGTGATTGGCTAATTCTATCCGATCGTTTTAATTGATCGTTAAGCTTCTCGTTGAGTAGTGGGAGGTAACAAGTTATATTTGGCAAAATGTAAACAGTTAAAGTTCAATATAACTCTATTCAGGTGTAAGAGTAACAAAATACAGTTGTTTGTTGGCAAATAAGGCCCGAGGTTCGAGACTACAACCTAAGATCTATGTGTTCTGGGCGTATACTGACTGAACAAAATCACTTAAGACAAACCCAAGCACCATGTTACGAGTGAAGTGTTTAATTTGTATTAATATCATAATTTAAGACACAATGTGTGTTTTATTTGTATTAATATCATAATTTAAGACACAATGTGTGTTTAATTTGAATTAATATCATAATTTAAGACACAATGTGTGTTATATTTGTATTAATATCATAATTTAAGACACAATGTGTGTTTTATTTGTATTAATATCATAATTTAAAACACAATGTGTATTTTATTTGTATTAATATCATAATTTAAGACACAATGTGTGTTTCATTTGTATTAATATCATAATTTAAAACACAATGTATGTTTTATTTGTATTAATATCATAATTTAAGACAC
>NW_013674200.1:0-9604 GCF_000517525.1 Limulus polyphemus | reverse complement strand
ATCATAATTTAAGACACAATGTGTGTTTTATTTGTATTAATATCATAATTTAAGACACAATGTGTGTTTTATTTGTATTAATATCATAATTTAAAACACAATGTGTGTTTTATTTGTATTGATATCATAATTTAAGACACAATGTGTGTTTAATTTGTATTAATATCATAATTTAATACACAATGTGTGTTTTATTTGTATTAATATCATAATTTAAGACAATGTGTGTTTTATTTGTATTAATATCATAATTTAAGACACAATGTGTGTTTTATTTGTATTAATATCATAATTTAAAACACAATGTGTGTTTAATTTGTATTAATATCATAATTTAAGACACAATGTGTGTTTTATTTGTATTAATATCATAATTTAAAACACAATATGTGTTTTATTTGTATTGATATCATAATTTAAGACACAATGTGTGTTTAATTTGTATTAATGTCATAATTTAAAACACAATGTGTGTTTAATTTGTATTAATGTCATAATTTAAAACACAATGTGTGTTTAATTTGTATTAATGTCATAATTTAAGACACAATGTGTGTTTAATTTGTATTAATATCATAATTTAAAACACAATGTGTGTTTTATTTGTATTAATATCATAATTTAAAACACAATGTGTGTTTAATTTGTATTAATGTCATAATTTAAGACACAATGTGTGTTTAATTTGTATTAATGTCATAATTTAAGACACAATGTGTGTTTAATTTGTATTAATATCATAATTTAAGACACAATGTGTGTTTTATTTGTATTAATATCATAATTTAAGACACAATTGTGTGTTTTATTTGTATTAATATCATAATTTAAGACAATGTGTGTTTTATTTTTTCTCATCCAAATGTTTAATTACTAATTTCCATTAAAAATTATAATTCAAGTTAGCATAATGTTAAATCATGTTAAATAAAGTTAGCATAATGCTAAGTCATGCTAGTAACTGTTTGGGAATATGTTACATGAAATTTGAATTAGTTTACCGAACCATTTCCTTCTGTTCCAGAATATTCAACAAGTTTGGTGTTCCAGATCCTCATTGTTGTCAAGTTATCAACAAGTTTGGTGTTCCAGTTTCTCATTGTTGTCGAGTTATCAACAAGGTTGGTGTTCCTTATTAGCTGTAACTAACCATTGTATCCTTATCAACTGTAACCAACCATTGTATCCTTATTAAATGTAACCAACCATTGTATCCTTATTAAAAGGATACAATGGTTGGTTACAGATTAACTGTAACCAACCATTGTGTCCTTATTAACTGTAACCAACCATTGTATCCTTATTAGCTGTAACCAACCATTGTATCCTTATTAACTGTAACCAACCATTGTATCCTTATTAGCTGTAACCAACCATTGTATCCTTATCTTACTATCTTTTTTAAGGTGGCGTTCAAGTGTTGGTTGTGAAAAAACAAACTCATTACAACGTTTCTCGGCTCGTGAAAAACATCCTTTTCCTAAGTAAATGTTTTCTTGGCTTATTTTGATACAAGTTAATTAGTTACTACACTTGTGTAGCTTCTATTGAATCAATTAAAGAATCGCCTAAAAGAAAAAAAGCTGCTAGTGTGCAAATAATTATTTAAAGCTTTTTTTTTAAAAAGTTGTGGATTACAGTTAGTAAACAAAAAATATCCATTATTTTTAGTGGAATAAACAAAAAAAAAAAACTTTTACGCTTCCAAAAGCCTTGATATTGATGACGAAAATATTATTTATGCAATCTTTCCGTACCACTTGTTCGTAATTATGCAACCTTTCACGGACTATTTATCCGTATTTATGCAACCTTTAACGGATTACTTATCCGTATTTATGCAACCTTTCAATGGACCACTTGTCTGTATTCATGCAATCTTTCAATGGACCACTTGTCCGTATTTATGCAACCTTTCAATGGACCACTTGTCTGTATTTATGCAAACTTTCAATGGACCACTTGTCTGTATTCATGCAATCTTTCAATGGACCACTTGTCCGTAATTATGCAACCTTTCAATGGACCACTTGTCTGTATTCATGCAACCTTTCACGGACCACTTGAAAGGAGCCGCAGCTTGAATACCCTTGGTGTTTAATACGGAACTTGTAAAGTGTTCGACTTAATTTGATTCTACATTTTTCGGTCATTCGGAGAAGTTTTATTAAGAGCAATGACAAGTCAAAGTTTTGATTTTTTTGCAAATTTATGTCACTTTACAGGAAATAAGGAAAAAAGGAACTTTACTTTTCAAATTAACTTTTATTTTGAAAACATTTTAGCGCTGAAGAAATGAAATTTCAAAAAGTTCCGTCGAAAGCTTAGCTGCTTTTGTTTTTTGGAATGAACTTTTGCGTGTATTCTATGTTTGTCGTTAAGCGCAAAACTACACAATAGGCTATCTGTGTTGTGGCTATTACGGGTATCGAAACCCTGGATTTTACCATCATAAGCCTTCAAGAACGTATCCTGAGCCACTGGGGGACTAAAGATACGTCATTTTATTTGTTAGAAATGCCAGCTTTTACTCTACAGCGTTTGGTCAGTATTTATAACTGTTTATCATTTGATGATGGGTACAGTACTTTTCTGGATTGTTCGTTAGCTCCAGATAAGGCAACTTTACATATCCAAGTGCCCATATTTAAATGTCGGTAATTAAGTTAGGAGTTTATTGAGAAACCGACAACTTAGAGGATATTTTTATAAATATTCGTTATAAACTTAAGAAAGGCAATAGGTAATATAAGACCAAAGAGAAATATTACGACAGAGGGCGCCAATAAAGCACACAGAAACAATATAGTTAGATTTAGAATAACAACGTTGATTTACTGGACAAGTCGGCCTATCTTGTTTTACGCTCTTAGCTACACAATGCGCTATCTGGGCTGGGCCAACCGCGGGGATCGAACTCCGAATTTAACACATTATAAAGCCATCAAACTTACCGCTGAGTCACCGAGGGACAATTACTTTGTAACTGATAAGTTTTATTGGATGTATGAGCGTAAACCGACGTTAATTAGAAGATCAGAACACTTTACACATGATATTCATAAATCGCACGAGAAAAAGAACGCTTAAACGCATCTATTGGGAAAAGAAATATAGGCACACGACTACTCAATCAAATTAATCAAAGTTTTAGATCAAAGCGCCATCAGACGGTCACCGAGCGTCAAATAAACACAGACATTTACATACTGTAGACGTTTTCTTCAACATCCTTATCAATAATTAATAAATAAAGCTACTGAACCAATTTTCAAAAGGTTTTATTACAGGACTTCCCTTATTCGGTGTTTATTTTTAGCCCTTACATCGTTTTATTTAGATATATTAAATTATGTATTATTCGAGGTTTTCATTTTTAGTTTTATGTAGATACCTTAAAATCAGTGTTTTTCGGAGTATTTGCTTTTAATATTCCAATGAGTATATTAATCAATCTACTGCATATTCTCTGCACATTAATAATGGGTACAAAACATAGTTCTGTTTGTGTTAAAGCTTTATAAGGGTAGCTGTCCGGCATGGCCAGGTGGTTAGGGTGCTCGACTCGCAATCTGCGGGTCGCGGGTTCGAATCCCCGTCACACCAAACATGCTCGCCCTTTCAGCCGTGGGGGCGTTATAATGTGACGGTCAATCCCACTATTCGTTGGTAAAATAGTAGCCCAAGAGTTGGCGGTGGGTAGTGATGACTAGCTGCTTTCCCTCTAGTCTTACATTGCTAAATTAGGGACGGTTAGCGCAGATAGCCCTCGTGTAGCTTTGCGCGAAATTAAAAACAAACAAACAAATAAGGGTAGCTAATGTTTCATGTGAAATTATAAAAACGAAACTTATCAGGAGCGAACGAGCTTGTATGGATAGGGTTTTTGTGAAGTTTTGTTACATTATGTAATAAGGACCAACTTATTTTATCACACATGCTATATTATATCATTCATTAGAGGCAAATATATCCGGTTTTCGGTAGTTTTTTTATTATAACATGCATTAAATGTGAACTTCTTGTTAAAGGATCGTGAGTCAGAGCACGTTCCAAAGAGGTCACGTGTTATAAGAATGTTTGGTTTTTATGTTAAAGTATTGTCCTTAATGACATCATTAGTTTAGAGTCACGTGATTTATGCAATGCCACTTTCTACATTTAATTGGTTGGTTAGTATTTCTCCTGGGGAGAACGGGGTGCAGGTAAAGGGAAGACCGTTGCATCGAAATCAACGAGCTGAAGCGTTGTCATTCACTCTCTTTCGTACCGGGACGTTGAAGCTTCATCAACTACTCTCATCTCTGACGATAAGGGAGTGTTTCACGTGATTTACAACACGAAAACTACGTGTACGTGCTTTAGCAAAGTGATTGGTTATTGGAAGTCGATAAAAGAAAAAAAAACAGACACAGAGGACGGTTATTTAGAAGTTTTGGACGAGGAAGGCAGTTACATACAACTTGTTATTCAGACTTACAAGGTAGCGTTAGGTGTTACAACTTGCTATTTAGACTTGCATGGTAACGTCAGGTGTTACAACTTGTTATTCAGACCTGTATGGTAACGTCAGGTGTTACAACTTGTTATTCAGACTTACAAGGTAGCGTTAGGTGTTACAACTTGCTGTTTAGACTTGCATGGTAACGTTATGTGTTACAGCTTGCTATTCAGACTTGCATGGTAACGTCAGGTGTTACAACTTGTTATTCAGACCTGCATGGTAACGTCATGTGTTACAACTTGTTATTCAGACCTGCATGGTAACGTTATGTGTTACAACTTGTTATTCAGACCTACATGGTAACTTCAGGTGTTACAACTTGTTATTCAGACCTGCATGGTAACGTCAGATGTTACAACTTGTTATTCAGACTGACATGGTAACTTCAGGTGTTACAACTTGTTAATCAGACCTGTATGGTAACGTCAGGTGTTACAACTTGTTAATCAGACTTGCATGGTAACGTCAGGTGTTACAACTTGTTATTCAGACCTGCATGGTAACTTCAGGTGTTACAACTTGTTATTCAGACCTGCATGGTAACGTCAGGTGTTACAACTTGTTATTCAGACCTGCATGGTAACGTCAGGTGTTACAACTTGTTAATCAGACCTGCATGGTAACTTCAGGTGTTACAACTTGTTATTCAGACCTGCATGGTAACGTCAGGTGTTACAGTTTGTTATTTAGACCTGCATGGAGTCATGTAATAAGTCGAATACATTAGTCCCTTTTCAAGAGCCATGTAACAACTGTAAGACATCAGTTCTTTTCGACGAGTCATGTAATATTGGTAAGACACCAGTCCCTTCTGAAGAGTCATGTAATAAACGTAAGACACCAGTCCCTTCCAAAGAGTCATATAACAAATGTAAGATACCAGTCCCTTCCGAAAAGTTATGTAACAGAGGTAAAACATCAGTCCCTTCTGAAGAGTCATGTAATAAATGTAAGACATCAATCTCTTTCTAAGAGTCATGTAACAAATGTAAGACATCAGTCCCATCCGAAGATTCATGTAACAAATGTAAGACACCAGTCCCATCCGAAGAGTCATGTAACAAATATAAGACACCAGTACCTTCTGAAGAGTCATGTAACAAATGTAAGACACCAGTCCCATCCGAAGATTCATGTAACAAATGTAAGACACCAGTACCTTCCGAAGAGTCATGTAACAAATGTAAGACACCAGTCCCATCCGAAGAGTCATGTAACAAATATAAGACACCAGATTCTTCCGAAGAGTCATGTAACAAATATAAGACACCAGTACCTTCCGTATTTGTTACATGACTCTTCGGAAGGTACTGGTGTCTTACATTTGTTACATGACTCTTGGAAAGGAACTGGTGTCTTACATTTGTTACATGACTCTTCGGATGGGACTGGTGTCTTACATTTGTTACATGAATCTTCGGATGGGACTGATGTCTTACATTTGTTACATGACTATTATTTGTTACATGACTCTTCGGAAGGTACTGGTGTCTTAATAAGACACCAGTACCTTCCGAAGAGTCATGTAACAAATATAAGACACCAGTACCTTCCGAAGAGTCATGTAACAAATGTAAGACATCAGTGAAGTTTGGTTGTCGAATCTAACGTTTAACATGCCTGTCCAGTATGCCTCCTGGGAACAAAACATGTTAAATGTTGTGCTACAATTGGACATATGAAGAGTTCGCTGACCAGATATGTGATCTAAGAATCGGTCAATGAAGAAAGTGGACAGATTTAGAGATACTTTTCTTCGTGACTCCTGTGACATCATTACTTGATAACTGCAGTAGTTGCCCAGATAAATACGAAACAAACATATTCTTAGATCTGTTCAATCTGATTCAACTTTATTGTTCCATCTTGTGTTTCCCACACCTTGTTTCTCAGTTGATGTGAGACACCAGTAGAACTGTATTAATGTATGTTGTTTAATTAAAGAAAAACAACTTGACTAAAACACACGCAGTTTCATCTTTAAAAACAAATCATTTTTAAGCCATGAGTCCAGGTCCAGTTCTTTTTTCTAAGTTTCATTGATTGTATTGATTGGAAAATTTAACGCACCTAATATTATTAGTTGTTAGTATTATACTTTCATTATTGAGATTGTTTTGCATTGTTAGAATAATATAGGTATTTGAAACTAATCTAAATATCCTAAGCTAGCTAAACCTCGTGAGATATTACTGGGTTTACGGCCGAAAATATCGTTTACAGTTAGGGTACCCAAGTTATTATTAACTTAGTTTATCCTTTAGGAATGTTTGTGTGTAATTTTTTGGATTAGTTTCATCAAACAAAAACACACTCATATAAATGAAAAGATTCAAAATGGTTTCTGAACTTTGAAGTTGCCTAAAGTGAACATATTTGTTATTTAAATTCTCTCTTCACATGTTTTTACCTGATGTAAGAGGTGGAGACATTGGGTATAGTTGGTCCAGTTTCCCCACATCCACTGACCGGTGTCGTCACAAAGTCTAAAGGCATGAGCTGAAAGAAGTCAAGTTTAGAGAATCTTCAAGAAACAATAAAAACTTGACATAGTTTAGAAAATCTTCAAGAAACAATAAAAACTTGACATAGTTTAGAAAATCTTCAAGAAACAATAAAAATACTTGACATAGTTTAGAAAATCTTCAAGAAACAATAAAACTTGACATAGTTTAGAAAATCTTCAAGAAACAATAAAAACTTGACGTAGTTTAGAAAATCTTCAAGAAACAATAAAAATACTGGACATAGTTTAGAAAATCTTCAAGAAACAATAAAAACTTGACATGGTTTAGAAATTCTTCAAGAAACAATAAAACTTCACATAGTTTAGAAAATATTTTTAAGAAACAATACAAACACTTGAAATAGTTTAGAAAATCTTCAAGAAACAATAAAAATACTTGACATAGTTTAGAAAATCTTCAAGAAACAATAAAACTTGACATAGTTTAGAAAATATTTTTAAGAAACAATACAAATACTTAAAATAGTTTAGAAAATCTTCAAGAAACAATAAAAACTTGACATAGTTTAGAGAATCTTCAAGAAACAATAAAACTTGACATAGTTTAGAAAATCTTCAAGAAACAATAAAACTTGACATAGTTTAGAAAATATTCAAGAAACAATAAAACTTGACATAGTTTAGAAAATCTTCAACAAACAATACAAATACTTGAAATAGTTTAGAAAATCTTCAAGAAACAATAAAAACTTGACATAGTTTAGAGAATCTTCAAGAAACAATAAAACTTGACATAGTTTAGAAATCTTCAAGAAACAATAAAAACTTGACATAGTTTAGAGAATCTTCAAGAAACAATAAACTTGACGTAGTTTAGAAAATCTTCAAGAAACAATACAAATACTTGAAATAGTTTAGAAAATCTTCAAGAAACAATACAAATACTTGAAATAGTTTAGAAAATCTTCAAGAAACAATAAAAATACTTGACATAGAAAATTCCCCTCCCCCTCGCGCACAGGACGTCCATAGTTAGTATTTGCTATTTTGCAGATTATGTAATAGTTGCCAGAAAGATTATGTTTGAAATCTCTCTCGATTTCACTGTTCACGAGTTACGATCAAGTTTTATTTTCAGTTTATTTAATTTTTGTGAACAAATGGGAATCAAGGCTAAAGGTAATTTTGGTAAGTGTTTGATAATAAAGTCTGTATTTATAGAACACCAGGAGAGATTGGGTATAAGAAATGTTTTCTATTCTTCTCATCATCTCAACTATTTTCACTCTGTCTTCTGGCTGAGCCCCCCAGTGGCACAGCGGTATGTCTGCGGACTTACAACGCTAGAATCCGTGTTTCGATACCCGTGGTGGGCAGAGCACAGATAGCCCATTTTGTAGCTTTGTGCTTAATTACAAGCAAACAAACTTCTGGCTGTAGTTTAAATATTGTTCTCTCTAACTTCTCTGTGCGACGACAGGTGGGGGAGTTCTTGTAGGTATTTTTCAGATTCGTAGGTTAAACATTTTATATTTAGTTATCGTTTTTAAGGAATATTAAAACTGAATTATTTTTTGAACTCAAACAAGGCTTACCTTCTTCCATAGCTTGTAGATCTATAGGAACATCATGATGGTCGAAAATCTCGGAACAAGGCCTAGATACCAGTTCTCCGGCAGGGGTCGTTGGCCAACAGTAAAATTCGTCCCATATCGTGGGACAAGCAGGTCCTGTTGGAAAATAAACAGATGTTAGAACAGAAGCAGAAAGACACACACACAATGATACATTTGACGAGACTCGTTTAGAAATAAACAACAGACAGTGACTAAATATCAGAAAACACCAAAAGTGATACACGAAAAAAATATATTGTCAGAGCAAGGAGAAAATAAATTCTAGGACTAAATTAGATGGAAACCAAAACATATTAATTATTTATTGATAAATCGATAGTTTTCATTGTCATGGAAACCAAAACATATTAATTATTTATTGATAATTCGATAGTTTTCATTGTCATGGAAACCAAAACATATTAATTATTTATTGATAAATCGATAGTTTCTATTGTCATGGAAACCAAAACATATTAATTATTTATTGATAAATCGATAGTTTCTATTGTTTTTATTTTGTTTGTATTAGAGTTTTCACTAGCCTTTAGTCACGATACTTTATGTTGTTTGTATTGGAGTTTTCACTAGCCTCTAGTAACCATACTTTATGTTGTTTGTATTGGAGTTTTCACTAGCCTCTAGTCACGATACTTTATGTTGTTTGTATTGGAGTTTTCACTAGCCTCTAGTAACCATACTTTATGTTGTTTGTATTGGAGTTTTCACTAGCCTCTAGTCACGATACTTTATGTTGTTTGTATTAGAGTTTTCACTAGCCTCTAGTCACCATACTTTATTTTGTTTGTATTGGAGTTTTCACTAGTCTCTAGTCACGATACTTTATTTTGTTTGTATTGGAGTTTTCACTAGCCTCTAGTCACGATACTTTATTTTGTTTGTATTAGAGTTTTCACTAGCCTCTAGTCACGATACTTTATTTTGTTTGTATTGGAGTTTTCACTAGCCTCTAGTCACGATACTTTATTTTGTTTGTATTAGAGTTTTCACTAGCCT
>NW_013674199.1:27950-29635 GCF_000517525.1 Limulus polyphemus | reverse complement strand
GGTTGTTTATTGACTTGCCGGTCGAGTATTGCCCAGAGGTTTTCGATGGGGTTCATGTCAGGAGATTGGCTCGGCCAGGGCAACTGCTGGATACCATTTTCCTCCTGTCACTTTTGGGTGTTTCTAGCAGTGTGACACGGTGTTCCATCTTCCTGGAACAATATTGTGTTCTTGTCCACGAAACCCGAGGAATAAAGTGGCAAGAGTCCTTCCTCCAATATTTTGCAAAATTTATGTTGCCAACGCACTCCACTAAGCTCGATCTCCCACCAACCCAAACAGCTCCCCAAACCACCATGCTGAAACCATCATGCTTCACAGGTGGCTGCAATCTGTTGAACCAAAACTCTTGGTGAGGAATTCTCCAGATCCATATCCTTCTACTGTCCGAAAATTGAGCGAATTTTGATTCATCTGAGAACAATACGGTCTTCCAAAAGTCCAGAGGCTTGGTCATCATATCACTTGTTCACTTCTTTCGTCTGACTATGTTGGCAGGTCTTAATAAGGGCTTCTGTCTAGCTGCTCTGCAACGATAACCCAATCTTTGGAGAATCCGTTGAACAGATTTTGGGCTCATCCCACCAACTTTGGCCACTTCTGCAGTTGTTAATCTGGGATCCATTTCAATGCTCCTCTTGACAGCCCTTTTGTCTTCTACGATGGACCAGGACACTGCTCAGTTGTTTCCTTGCCGTGTTTCCTGAATTGCACGATGATTCTGTTGACTGTCAAATATGGGATTCCCAAATTCTGCAAAATTTGCCACTGACTTATTCCACCATCTGCTTGACCAACTATCCTTCCTCTAACAAAATCTGACAATCGAGAGAACCTTGAGTTCTAAGCATGTTGTAGCACAAGATAATTAGTGTGCGGACCATTTTCATTTATATAGTGCTCTGTGAACACAAATTAGTTAGCATAAATCAGTTAAATGACGAAAAATTAGGTGTCTATTTACTTGTGACCACTCAATTATAACAGATCCAAACAGTAATATACTGATATAAAATATGGCTAATGGTCATGGAATTCTTTATATTATAACAGATCGAAACAGTAATATACTGATATAAAATATGGCTAATAGTCATGGAATTCTTTACATTATAACAGATCGAAACAGCAATGTTTTGATATAAAATATGGCTAATAGCCATGGAATTATTTAAATTATAACAGATCGGATCAGTAATGTACTGAAATAAAATATGGCTAATAGTCATGGAATTCTTTAAATTATAACAGATCCAAACAGCAATGTACTGGTATAAAATATGGCTAACAGTCATGGAATTCTTTACATTATAACAGATCCGAACAGTAATGTACTGGTATAAAATATGGCTAATAGTCATGGAATTCATTACATTATAACAGATCCAAACAGTAATGTACTAGTATAAAATATGGCCAAGAGGCATGGAATTCTTTACATTATAACAGATCCAAACAGTAATGTACTGGTATAAAATATGGCTAATAGTCATGGAACTCTTTACATTATAACAGATCCAGACAGTAATGTACTGGTATAAAATATGGCTAATAGTCATGGAACTCTTTACATTATAACAGATCCGAACACTAACGTACTGGTATAAAATATGACTAACAGTCATGGAATTCATTACATTATAACAGATCTGAGCAGTAATGTACTGGTACAAAATATGACTAAC
>NW_013674199.1:8884-27039 GCF_000517525.1 Limulus polyphemus | reverse complement strand
TACATTATAACAGATCCGAACAGCAATGTACTGGTATAAAATATGGTCAAGAGTCATGGAATTCTTTACATTATAACAGATCCGAACAGCAATGTACTGGTATAAAATATGGTCAAGAGTCATGGAATTCTTTACATTATAACAGATCCGAGCAGTAATGTACTAGTATAAAATATGACTAACAATCAGTATGTTACCATAAAAGTAATGTAATAGTGTAATTCAAAACCGTAAAATTTTACTGAACGTTACAAAAGAACTTTCCAATTGAAGCAATAATGTGTAAAACAATTTTAGTTTGAGACAGAGAGACCTACGTAATAATCACAAAAATGCTTTGGTTGTAATAATGTATACTAATAATAAATATCAAAGGTGCAAAAAAAGATAATCTGGATATAACATTAACAAAGTAAATTTTTAGCAGTCATTTGATATGATACATAGATATTTAATGAAAAGTTAGTAAAATTCCAAACTTCCATAACTATTACAAAAATAGCACTACAGTTCTAAATAAGTGTATTAAACAAAATACAATTTCTAGGTAAATTACTATAACCTACATCTGGATGAAAGTTGGCGGCCTGCAAGATAAGATGTCTGAATAAATGTAAATGATAAAACTACAGTGAATGTCGTAATTCACGCACCTTATCACTATCTATAATCTTGACGAATTCTTCCCTCCAGAACCTTAAAGCATCCTCAAGACTTAATCCGATACCTTTGAGGAAAAGTCCATACTGCATTCTCCCTCCGTGTTTAAGATGGTGACTTTGTCTCAGTGTCTCATGAAGTGTCTGCATGCAGAGGGGAAAGGACGATTTGGCCAACTAAAAAATAAACACGAACAATATCTGTTTTTCATCAAAATTAAAAAGTTTGTGTGCTATTCAGTTAAACAATTCTAGTGACAGTACTGATCAATCTGAAGACACAGGTACATTTAAGCCTGAAACAAGTTATCTAAAGAATATCTAAAGCATATATGTTTTATATTTTAATGATTTTCAATGTTGAAAGTAAAAAAAAATTGGACTTTGTTAATGTGAAGAATGAAACAAAATTCTGCATCAAACTTTAACTTTCATCAGCTGGGTATTATCATAACGACTGACGATTAAGACAAAATTCACAAGTGAAATAAAACTGGTTCTATCAGATTTTAGCAAACCAATGCAGCTATACATCAACATTTGAATAACAAAACACACTTTGTTGCCTCAGAATTTCCTCCTTATGAAATAGGAAATATTGGGGCATTTGAGCAACAAAAGTTAAAAACAAAGTTTAGCTTTCCGTAATTTTGCCAGTATTTCAGCAACGAAAGAATGAAACTTTATGTATCAGATTTTGACACTTGTCAATCTTGGTTTTTTTATCATCTAAAAACTAGTATTAGAACAAGAGTAACTGACGAAACAACATTAACAGTAGTTTAATAATGCACGAGTACTTTCAAGGTTTTAATAATGGATTTGTTTTCATTTAAACTGTAAAAACAAATAATTACTCTTAATGTGCTTTAACTTTTTCTGATTTTTCTATTTCTTCTGAAATACTCTGATTACGAAAGTAATTACTCAGGAAGTGAAGTTTATGAGTTGATGACTTAATGTGATAATTTGATAGTAATGATTCAGGGATTTAAAACCCTTAACCCTATGAGCACAGGATAGATCTAGTGGACCGACCTCATACTAAAGAGCAAATGTTATGTTTACTATCGGTTCTCTATTTCCAAATTTACTTAATGTACCTTCACACATTTAGTAAACTTTTAGTACAAATTGCAAGTATCTTATGCATAAAAAAAACTTTTAATAAAGTATTTCTGCTAAAGATATGTCTCCAAATTTACTTTAATCAGTTTGACTCTCAAGATGTTTTCATTCTTAACATGAAAATCACATCTTTTTAATATTACAGTTGAAATTTACCTCTAAAATCTAGTAAATTAACACCAAAAGTTGTTTTTATCTGTTATTGTCTCCATCCTAACACGAATGAAGAGTTGGACGGAGTTTCTGTAGCGAGTGTACAGAATGTATCAACATCTCAGAAAATAAGGAACGTGGAAATTTCTTATTTTAAGTTCTGACCAATCAATATATATATATACAGTTGGTGTATCTAACTGGTGAACAATCTGAAACCCATATAAGGTAAGAAAGAAAATCTAAGATGGATAATTCAGAGCAGAGAGGTATCACATAACACACGGAAGTAAAAACAGAAAATTTATTTAAATACTTACTCTTTAAATTAGGAACTTATGTAACAATAAAACTAGAATTATAAGCTAAATTTTATGCCAAATTTGTTAACATGCATTGATAACAAAGTTTAATTAAATTGAATGCAACTCTGTAAGAGTCATGACACACACTTTGACCCCCACTCGTGTACATAAGGTTAAGAAGGAAGTGTAATTAATAATTCAATACTGTCAATCTTCTTGATAGCTAGAATTTATATTTCATCATTTGTACTTTTAAATCAGTTTTACTCACTGCATCAACCATCTGAGGAGAAACTTGACCCTCTTGACCCTCTCTCTTACTGTTGGAATAATCATCACCAAGATACCGCTGATTCAAGCCATTCAGCATACTTAGTAATCTTCCGTCTTCCTCCAACTGAGGCAGGGCTCGAGACGTAACCTTAACCATCAAATTACTCTTCATCATTAACAAGTAAAAAAGTAAAACAAAAGAAACTGAAATAAAAAGTGGTATAAAGAGTGGTATAAAGAGACAGCTCTAATATTAACTGTTACGTCAATCATTTCATACAGTTCAGATCAGTAACATTGGAAAAATATTGATATAGAAATTCTCAACCCCAATGTGTCTGTATTCAATAAAATGTCAAATTTCAAATAATAAAGGGAAAAAGCCTTGGAGTTCAATTAAATTTAATACAATACAGAATTTTCTTGTATTTTTTTTAAACTTGTGCAGCCATCTAATTAAATTGACAAAAAATATGGGATTACCCTCGACAATGGTCTACGTAACAAAACAAAAATATATATCTAGGGAACTGTATGAAATGATTACATATAAATATAAAATATATAGATCTGTCATAAATAATGATTCAAAAACAACACAGGACTGTATTCAGCAATGATGTCAAGAAGCTAAAGATTGTAAGTAGATCAACAACTGTAAGACTCTATTTAATATATATCTACTATAACTTAGATATTGACGGTTCTTTTATTTGACTCATCCTGATACCAAAAAATCCTCAAAAACCAGAAAAATAATCAATAAATCCAGCCCTGATCCCCATAAATCAACTTTCTTTAACAATCAATAAATCCAGCCCTGATCCCCATAAATTAACTTTCTTTAACAATCAATAAATCCAGCCCTGATCCCCATAAATCAACTTTCTTTAACAATCAATAAATCCAGCCCTGATCCCCATAAATCAACTTTCTTTAACAATCAATAAATCCAGCCCTGATCCCCATAAATCAACTTTCTTTAACAATCAATAAATCCAGCCCTGATCCCCATAAATCAACTTTCTTTAACAATCAATAAATCCAGCCCTGATCCCCATAAATCAACTTTCTTTACATTCCTTTAAGTTCTTGCCTCTATTAATTCCATTAATAATATTGAAAAAGTTCAAAACTGACCCTTATCTATCTTCCAGAGATTATAATCTATCCTCATATGATGACCCACTCTCCCCCAGAATCATCCTAGGAACCCACATTTGAATCCTCTCCAACAAATCAATGTTCTTCCTAACATAAGAAGAGCAATAGTCCAAATGAGGCTTAACTAGTGAATCCAAGATCTCTTTAGACTTGTAGTAATAATATATATATATATATATAAATATGAGTTAATATTCTGTTAGATTTTACACGCCCCCTGCCTTGTATTAGTCTAACTAATGCGTTCAGGAGCATTATGTTTTTTCTATACTCGTCGTTTTTTTTTTTCCTAACACGTCCCAGATTAATATCTGTACTCTTCCAGAACATTTTCTCCAAACAAATTCTTATGGAATTCAGCCAGTATCCCTCCTGATGAATATGTACCAAACACTGCTTGTGTAGCTTTTGAAAATCAGTATTTATTCGACAATGTAGTTTTATCTTAAAATCCTTTCAAATATCTTGTTTATAATTCCAAGATGGTGGTTCCAGCCTTACTACCATTTAACACATTTGCTATTTCAGATATACAACTGGTAGTAATCTCTTGTTCTCCTTCTTAATGACAGACTATCCAAGTTTAGTGTTACTGGTAACATTCTGTTCTTCAAAGCATTAATATTTTTATATCGGGAGTACGAGAGCTTGCTTTAGAAGGGATCAACTATAGGTCAACCACTCTTCAAGTAAGAGGATCAGGACCTTTAACCTGTGTAGTTGCAAGCCACAAGAGAAGAATGACCAATGGTCAGCAAAGTTACATATACAAATTATATGGGTCAAGAAAAACCTTTTCTACATTAATGATACTAATATAACTGTTAACACTAACTCTTGATCAAAGAAAACTTCTTACATAGGTTGGAACTAAAAAATCTAGCCAGTAACATAATTAAATAGATTCTTCTTACTTTCTTATAAGGACTACTTTAAAATCAGTTAGGTACCCTCATTGTTAGCGATACCTTTGGCCATAATCCCAATAATACCTTGTGAGGTATAGTTTTAGGGTAGTCCTAAATCCACATATCAAG
The DNA here is from genome assembly GCF_000517525.1 of Limulus polyphemus. NCBI lineage: Eukaryota > Metazoa > Arthropoda > Merostomata > Xiphosura > Limulidae > Limulus > Limulus polyphemus. The sequence goes on along the minus strand of NW_013674199.1, from coordinate 22,320 downwards.
CTAACAATGAAAAATTTTATTTCTGATTAAAATATAATAATAAATAAAACTAATTACATTAAATCAATTATTATATCCTAATCGATGATGATCAAAAAGTAACATCATAAAGAAAGAACAGAATATATTTTATAGTTACTAGTTTAAATGATTTAGGCTTGTACTTACAGCTAAAGCATGAGAGAGGTGATTACGAAACACAGTTAAAACAACCGATACAAGATCCATTCGAGGAATGTACACGTAGCCTTTGTTTAAATACACCTTACGACCTCGTACCAAGTCTAGAGCTTCTAAGAATGGAACCTGTGAAGAAATACTATCAGATTAAATAATTCCCTGAAATATATTTCACTACCACACGAACTCTTATACTTAGCTTTTTAACCACCTCATTACACAATACTCTACACATACTAAAATATCTGGAAAAATATAATCACAAAGTTGAAATATGATTCTTTAGTTGTATAAACCAAGAAAACAATGTTTGTTCTAAGTCAACCAATGGGAGTTGATATGAATTTTTAATGCCATTTTCTAAACTATTTATTAATCATAATACTTATGGGCCCATGACCCATAATACAGTTAATACAGGGTATTTAATAACATGTGAGCTACACAAGGAATATAATAAATAAAATCATCGATACTGTAGTTAAGTCCATTAACCAATGCCAAAATTTCCCAACTAAACAGAAAATGAATTACTTAACCTATTTTGTTTGTCAGTTTTGTAACATAAAATTAGTGAACATGATATAATATGTAGCAAATGATAAAAACAAGATAGTAATCTAAGTTTCATGGCATCTAGTATGTTCTGTTTTTTTTTTTATCCTATTATTTATATCTTGCACATTTAGCTAATTTTTCTTTTTCCCAAGAGATTTCAAATCTATAATAAAAAAACGTTTCAGCTAGGTCTAAGTCTATGAAGTTCAAAATAAAGTTTTAAGAAATTTATATAGAACAAAGTAACATCAGGTAAACTTAATGAAAAAAGTTAAATAATAAAAAAATCTAAAGCAGAGACAAGGATTCATCTGCTTTACCGTAGACATTAAATAAAGATGGAATTCAACTGAAGTTCTAGGCAACAGAATCCTTAAAAACAACAAATTAAGATGTATCTCATGGCGAGGGACCCACTTGAAGTAAATACATACATAGTAGAGACAGTTGATATGGGTATTAAAAACTTTTATTTTAAATACAAAACAAGTACAACGTTTTGACCTCCTTAGGTCATCATCAGGTGACAAATAATATTTGATCAAGTTTTTATAGATTTTAATCTGGTAATCTGACAAACACGATACTAATGTTATTTATAAAATACAATGCAACAATTTCTATAATTCCTATATCAGAGAAACAAAACAAATACGGAACCTAGATTCAATGAACACAAAAAATACGCCCTCTTGTGTTTTTGAACATTGTATCTCAAATAACCACAGTATAACCATACCAAACACCAACATATTAAGTAAAGAAACCAAAGTAAACAAATGAAAAATTAGAAAGACACTCTTCTAATACAAGAATTAAACCCACATTGAACCAAGGAAGAGTTTTATATCTATACTAATTATTCTTTAACGATAACTACCATATAATAGATCAAATAGATACATTCTTATACCAATTGTTACATGTGGTCAATAACGGTCACTTTTTCAAATATCAAGTATCCATAAAAAAAAACACAAAATTTTAATTACAATCTATTATAAAAAAAAACAGTTAGGCCCATCAAAACCCACTGCTGCTCCAAGGCAACAGAAAAAGATATATAATGTCCTTACATACATTAGAACGTCTCCCTGATGATATAATGACATTACTTTTCCTTCCACATCACTTTGTTTCAAAACATCTTTACCTTACATTATACAGCTCAATACGTTACTTTTGCTATTTATAAATCTAATTCTAATCCTTACCTTGTAATATTTTATGTCTTTCACCTTGTGATCAGAAAGACTAAAGCTAGAATCTCTAAGTTCACTTGCAATTTTACTTTTTTCTTCACCTGAAATCTGGAGAAAAAAACCAAAAACAACATATGTTAAAACCGTTAACGTTAGGGTCCACCCATACTCTTATTGGCTTATTAAATATATATATTTTATAAATTACTTGTCCACCAAGTTACTCGTAGCTTCTGAACTTTTTTGTTCTAGCATTTCTAATAACAGGAGTCTTGCACACATATTTTAAAAACAATATCAATATTGTGGTTAATACTCCTAAATTCTGCTAGGATTTTCTATGTGTTTCACACAAAAAATGTGTGAGTTCATCAATTTTTATATTTTATGACAAGCAAAAACATAAAACCATTCATTATAATGCAATATGTGGATTCCACGGTAGTGAAAGGTGCATAAAAGTCGATAGTTTGAGGGTTAATATAACTGATCAGAATACAAAATAATTGAGGGTTAATATAATGGTACAGAATACAAAACAATTGAGGGTTAATATAACTGATTAGAATACAAAATAATTGAGGGTTAATATAATGGGTCAGAATACAAAACAATTGAGGGTTAATATAACTTTTTGTATTTTGATCAATTATATTAACCCTCAATTGTTTTGTATTCTGATCTTATATTAACCCTCAATTGTTGCTCAGAATACAAAACAACTGAGGGTTAATATAATTGATCAGAATACAAAACAATTGAGGGTTAATATAACTGATCAAAATACAAAACATACTGATAAGTGCTGTAAATATGTATTATTGAGATTTAATTATGTATCACATTAAGATAAAATAACACTGATACTGAAAAATAATTTTAACATTTTCCCAAACTGCTAGATATATTGTTGTTTACAAATAGAATAACAAAGATCCTAAATGGGCAAATTAATCATCAGTACAAAGTGAAAATTAGTTTTTAAAATTGTTTCTTTTAATTTCCTTCAAATTCTTTTACCATATGGAAAAAAGATAAACAATTACTGTTTACCAGAATGTAAACGGAAACCAAATATAAAATGTTAAATGTTTCTACTGCAACTATTCAATTTACACAAGACTAAAACCGTACAGATTTGATAAATAATCAGCCGATTGAAACATATTTAGACTTACAGGGGCATAATCTAGATTGTTAAGTTTGAAAAAGTGTTCCATACTATCATAGTTTTCACTTTCTGTAACAAATCGAAACCGAAACAAGTCCAATTCTTGACTGATAAACCACCGACGCAGCTCCTCACTGTGAAAAAAAATCCACTTAAAAATACAATTCATAAATTTTATAAATATTACAAATATGCTCTAACTGAATAACATATTGGCCTATTACCTCAGCTTTAAGTGCTGAAATGGTAAATATATTTCTAAAATTTCAAAAATCTGTAAATGTAAAAAAAAATTATTTTAGTCAAGAAATAAAATGGAAACACTCTCTTAAAAAAAAACACCATTAAAATTATAACCCATGAGTAGTAAAATGTAGATTAATAAAAACTTGTTACTGTCAAAAAGGTTAAATCTTTAATCTTTCAAATTGCAATATTTAAAATTTACATTTTATATACTTACATTTAAATGCTAACATCTGATACTAAAATAATAAAGTGCGTGTATTTTTCACATGGTTTCGATCTATTTTTATGTATAAATAACATCTACATGCTTTAAAACATTTTGCAAACTGATTATTTTAGTACTAAAAAACTCAATTCAACATTTTTGGCACTGTAAAATACTTCTTCTAGCTTAGCTTCCCAATATATTCTCCATCATTTCAAAAGTTAGTTACCAGCCTATTGTTCCCTGCTTAAAGTATCGCAAAATTACCACCTACTAAAAAACTTTCTTACGTTCTACAGTATGCCAAACGTAGAATGAAGTGTGATATGTGATCCTTTCTTCGTTCATCATACATATCATCGGTAAGTTGTTCATTTTGAAGTCCCTGTAAAATATTACAATTTTTACTGTTCATCAAACCTGTTGTGTACTTCACTGATTTGTTAGTCAACTTATAATTATGTATTCAGTAAGTAGTGAAGTTAGCATAAAGACAACAACGGACCATTTGGTCCATTTTGATGCCCTTTCACACTTATCCTTGAATAAAATAATGCTTAAACCCATCCTTTAAAGTTTTGTAAAGTGCCAGCCTCCACTAATGTTAAAGGCAACTCATTCTATAAGAACATTTCTCTGTTATAAAAATAAAAACATTTAACTGGAGCCTAATCTGTCATTTCCAAATCTTAAAATTTTGTCTTTTCATCCTATTGATTCCCTGGATGATCTTGTAAACTTCTACAAGTTTACCTCTTATCCTTCTCTTCTCAACATAAGATAATTTAATAGATCTTAAACTTTCCTTATAAGACAATCTCTCCATCCCTAGAATCATCTTAGTAATCCTTCTCTGAACCTTTTCCAATAACTGCAAGGTTAGAATTTTGACACAAATCCATGAATTGATTCTTGCAAAATCTTCCAGTATATCAAGTAAGTTTTTCATGCAGTTTATGTGATCGATCAATAGTGGAAATGGTTACATCTGGATACGCATGCACAATATAGTGGATATTTGGCAGCCGAAGTTGCAAGAAAAAAAATCATTATGCAAAACCGAGTTTGAGCATCAGACAAACAAATACAAACAAATTTGCTACAGTAGCAAATACCACCAACAGAATACGTAATCATCCGATGTTCAAAAATGCGACTTTATAAATACATTAACGAACTCAAATTATTCAAAGCTGAACAGCGCCGACAATATAAGTAAACATCCGATGCTTATATATACTATTTCATCTATACAATAATGAACTCAAATTATTCAAAACCAAACACTCCCTATTTAAACGTCATTTTTGTTAACCTGTAACTGGGGAACGCTATCACGTGTATCGATTAATGGATGACTTGAGCAGGATTCCTCTCACCAATTAGTTTTCATAGAGATGCATTCATATTGATTAGCCACTTTCATTATATCAAAATTTTCTTCTGTTCAAGGTGAAGATCATGAATCACGGCTTAATTTGGCTATAGCAAACACTAGGATTAAAATATTTCATACATTCCAATTTTATTGTTGTCTTATCAACTCTTTCATCAATCAGTTTATTGGCTCGAATGTCTAGTTGAATGCTGATTGACTAGTTTTTTTTATCACTCCTTGTTTTGCTATATTTTAAGACTTGTTCAAATTTTTCTCCAAGTTTACCATCACTTAATGACAAAGGCAATTTCCTCTGATGAAAATTTTTGCACGCTTTGTGAAACAAAAAATTTCTTAGTTCTTCAGATCTTGAAATAACTTGTTGTGATGAGGATTTGATGCCTGGAATGCAGCATTAAGTATTTTGAATCATTGTACAAGGAAAGATAAAATAAAGCTTGTTAACTTCATCATTTCTCTCAGTTTCTGTCAAGAATTGAGCAGAAGTAAACTTTAAGTTCTTCCCATTGTTCTAAAATTATTCATATGCATTTTCCTCCCACAATCCATCGAGTTTTACTTGGTGTAACAAAATTGTCAAAGTGTTCATTTCCATCATTCATTGTGGCATATACTTTTTTGTATTCCTCTCGACGTAAAGAACTTAAACTGAACCAGTGAGAAACTTCAGAAATCAGGTAATCTAAGTTGGAAGGCAAATCTTTATATCACTTCCACATCACAATACTAAACTGTGACAAGTACATTTCACAAATTTAATGTTAGGATTGACATTCTTAAACCCTGAAAGAATTGAATTAAAACCATCACTGACATTGTTTTCACCATAAGTACCTAAACCAATGCAACAGCTTATATTAATATTATTAAAGTTTAAAAAATCTCTAATAGCATTGAATAGGCTTTCACATGTTGTAGATATGACAGGAATTAAACCTAGGAAAGATGTTTGTACTTTCTGCACTTTCTTACACACAAACACAAAAGTTTGTTACACTCACATCTGTAGATTCATCGTTAGCAATGAATATTTTTGTATATTAGGTTATCGATTAGTTCTTCAAATAATAACAATGAAACAACATTTTTTATTAGGCACATACACTTTGCACGATACAATTTTCAAGAATGTTTCCTTTACCAGAACTTGCTATTAATAATTCCGTCTGGTTGACGAACATTACAGTGACAAGCTGTCGAGACACTATACTTTATTTCAAATTCTTTAAGTTCCCTACTTGGGTTAACAGTGTATTAGTTTCCCTGTATCGGTAAATGCATTAACATTTTTCTGTGGTTTCTGTTTTCTCATGCTTTTCAAATGCAATTTCCACATATTAGACAGAATGCAGCATTTACAAATGCAAGCATTTTTTATTCCAAGAAAGCCACTTAAATTGCTGTTTCGTTCCTGATTGTAATTTCTAGTTACATGAGTATTTTTGCATCTTGTTGAAAAGTAGCTTTTTCATATCACTAAAAACTGCACGAGTATGACAAACTATGCCACCGATGATGATGGAACTGCACTCATGCAGCAGAGGCAGCTAGTGTCGAGCAATCATAGAATGAGACCTTTGTAGTAACATGTTTTTATGTTGTGTAAACTTGAATGTGCTGCAACAAGTGTATATACAAGTTCATGTTGACCTCATATGTCTGGTCAAATGGCCTTTAATAATTGCCAGTTAAAAACTATCTGACCCGGAAATCCCTGAGTGTAACCCATATAGTTTCAACATCTGAACTACTATTTCGCACACCCTCAATTTCAACAGGCTACAATTCATCCTTTATCACACCTTCTATAATAATTAAATAACTTATAACCTGGAATTTAAAAATAATTCATATTATCAATGTTTTTCAAATCTAATATAGCGTCAGTAATTCCCATTATGTATTAACCTTTCACTTTAACAAATACTTGTAACATTAGAACATCAACAAGTAAACCTATTCTTCAATGTACTATATATTTACCTTCAAATTTGACAGATTTATCTGTAAAACTTATATTTAACTTGTTAAATTCTAAATCTCCTTTCTTCCAACTCCTTGTTGCCCTAGTTATCCTAAAGAAGTGTCTGTTCCCATTTCCTAAACTCCCTTTCTATAATGCAAGGTCAAACTTTTTTTTAACCTTTCTTTACAAATTACACCAAATACTTTTGTCAAAGGTACAAAATATCAACTCTTACAAGTTTTTACATAAAAAAAGTTGATGAAATAGTTATAATTACCATTTTTCTTTTAAATTGTGAAATTTGATAATCAAGCATGCCCTTGGTACCCTCTTGACCCCAAGAAACACCCATCAGTCCTAAAAGTGTTAAGCCTTGGATTATACTAAGTAATTCATTCCTACGTATAGCCTGAGGGATCACCCCCAAGAGGCCCACAGATCTATTTCTATCCTAAGCCTCTGAATGTGTTCTTTATACTTTACAAGCAGCTCTTCTGATTTACAGCTTCTGACATCACTCACTCTTTTGTGTATCTAAAACTGCCTCTATAAGCCTAAGTTTTTCACTAATATAAGGCCAGAAGGTTTCTTCCTAAAGCAACCTTTAACCTAACTTATCCATTTCCTGTCTTGTTTCCTGGATTTCTACACCTAAGCTGCTTACTCCCACCTGCAATAAGACAATCTTCTCCAAAATTATCTCTACCTAATCTTCAAATCGGCAAGTTCTCCAACTGTAATCAATGTGCTTTATCTTTCTGAGCTTCCTAAAAATTGCAATCAAGGCCATAATTGCCAAGTAAATCCTGATCTGGCACTCATTGCACCCTGTACATTTTATCGCAATCACACCTAGACTCCCTCTAAAGACCATACGATCACTTTAATACCATGTCAAGTCACTGAAAAGAATAAAGAAAATCACAATTCGAAGTTGAACACACATTTAATTACATTTTTTATTCTTACTGTACTAGTTCTAGAAGGTCAGGACCACTAAACACTGTTTCAATAACATTGTCCCAAAAGATTATTAAAAATTATAAGCTCAGTTCAGTATATATTGAGGACTGTTTCGTAAATATCTTTCCAGAATTAATAGTTTACTTTAAAAAAAAGGTTAACTGTAAACTTCATTAGCATTGTTCTCTGACAAAAAAAAAGTGGATAATTCATGATTACTCAAGTGATTTAATGGGTATCTAGATATACCTAAACCAGTTGTCTGTAATAAGCAATCTGCAAGCAATATCAGACCCTCAGACCAATTTGTAGTCCACGCCACGAGCAGATACTGCAAAAGTAAGCAAAACACATGAAGTAAGCAAGACATATCTTTAGACGTGAGTGGCAAATCAAAAATTGATGATTGAACACTCATTATAGAAAGAGTTAGTTGTGCTAGGAGGGTGTGTCACATTCCTGGTGGTGGAGGGTTGTCACATGCAGCAACTCATCAATATCGCATGGAAACGTTTAGGTGAGATCCTCAAGGTAAGTGGTAACCAAAAAACCATTTGCATATAGAAGGCGGCACTGAATCAGCATATGTCAGCAGTAGTTACATACTGTATTGTAAGACACGTTTGACAGATATAAATACACACACACAGACATGAGGAAGACACTGTTACTTTCTACATGGGGAACTATTTAGGCATAAAAACGTTTTGGTTGTGTTTAAAAAACAATGAAATGTAAAAAAATACTTGCTTTTTTTACATATCCTTTCAATTTTTGTTTAGTCAACTCAGCTAAAAATGCATCTCGATAGTCGTTGGTTGATTTCACGTGCTTCAGTCCTACACGTTCAACTGCTCTCAAAACTGTAAAACATCCATTCTACTGAAATTCTAAGTTTTTTGAAAAAGTTACAACTGTGTCAAACAAAATTAAAGATTACAAATGCCTGAGTTAACCCTAGTAAAATAGCATTGTGAAGTTAATTTAAGTAAAATATTTATCACTATAAATTTTCAAACAATATATAAATTATTGTAAGAAAAAGAAAATTTTTCTCAATTACAAAAATCATACAGAAAAAAACATAAGCTTATTATAATAAACAAGTTGGCAAATAATTTACAAGCATAATAAAGTGATTTATTTTTGAAGTAAAATATTAGATGTTTCGACAGAACCTTGGTCTGTCTTCTCCAGGTTATTGCATAAATTTAAGAAAATTTATCAACTAAAGTAACAAATTGAAATTTATACGGAGGATGTGTTTTTATTTCTTTTACTCACCACAGTGAACCTATATTGTTATAGGAATATGTAGAATACATGCTAGTAATCTGTTCTTCTAAATTATTCAGCAGAGTTACTCTTGTCCAGAGTTACAGATGAGGAGTTTAATTCTCTGAAACTAGTAAGAGAGCTTCATATTTAGTTTTGGTATCTTAAACAACATGTCTGTGGAATATTTCAGAAGAATAAATTATTAGCATCACTGTTACGTATATATAGAATTACTGTGTTGAGTGAAAAACAATTAAAATCACCAAACATATAATTGACAGTTCACCACTACAAGAAGACTTGACTTGTTTTTTTGCCCTTGTCCAGAGCTATTGATAACAGTTGGAATTCCTTGAAACCAGTATAACTCAATGCCAAGTTGTGAATCAATGAAATGAAATGTTGCTCTTCACCTTCCAAACAAATATTACAATGAATTCAGATGACTTCAGCTGGTTGGTTTTAGTGGATCAGATGACTTTAGCTGGTTGGTTTTAGTGGACCAGATGACTTTAGCTGGTTGGTTTTAGTGGATGACCAAATGTAATGTCACAACGATGACTTCAGCTGGTTGGTTTTAGTGGATAAACAAATATTACAATGACTTCAGATGACTTTAGCTGGTTGGTTTTAGTAGATGAGCCAAATGTAATGTCACAACGATTTTACATTCTCTAGGTGTGGAGGAGTTCAGTTAATCATCTAACAACCATCGTCAAGGGTTACAAGGGTTAACAAAAAAAATGCACTAACCTTGTAGTCTTTCAATGGCAAACTCTTCAAATTCTTTGAGACTTATGCTGCCAATTGGAGGGAGCCTGTAAAACTGAAGAATGTGAGGATAATCATATTCCTTTCTGCTTCCTGTCAACTGCACTGTTCTTCGTCTGTGGTGAGAAGGCAACTCCATTTCCTGTTTTTAAGATTCCTAAAGCTGTGTGAGAGGACAAAAAATCCCCAGTAAATTTAAAAGAAACTGATGTGTACACAAAGTTATGATTTAAAAACTGGAGTTTTTCCTTACTAACTTTTCTTAACATTCTGAAAGTTTCTCATCAGTAGTTTGTTTGACATCAACTTAAATTACTCTGATCAGATATTTGCTACTTTCTGAAATCATAAACACCTAAAATAAGGAGTAGCCGTCTTTCTAGTCTGCCGATAATGGTCTAATTTCATTGTTTTGAACAGATTTGCCAGAGCTCTGCCATGAAGAGTAAGCAACAACAGCTGGTCTAATTGTTGAAAACTTTCTGTAGGCTGCTGAATGCCAAACGCAGGTAGAGCTGGACAATTAATGGAATTTGATAACCAATTAATCATCAGGGTCACAAATCGATTACATTCAACTAATTGATCATTCTTGCATGAGACTTGGATAGCTTGAATATTCAAAAATAATAACAATTGGAACACTAATATTGATTATTTTAGTGAGTCATGATGCCAATCCTGAATTAATGAAAAATAAGAAGAAACAATAATGGAAATAGTCTGATTGCTTTAATAGTGGAATAATAAAAACCACTAATATTGATTATTTTAGTGAGTCATGATGCTAGCCCTGAATTAATGAAAAATAAGAAGAAACCATAATGGAAATAGTTTGATTGCTTTAATAGTGGAATAATAAAAACCACTAATATTGATTATTTTAGTGAGTCATGATGCTAGCCCTGAATTAATGAAAAATAAGAAGAAACCATAATGGAAATAGTTTGATTACTTTAATAGTGGAATAATAAAAGACCACTAATATTGATTATTTTAGTGAGTCATGATGCTAGCCCTGAATTAATGAAAAATAAGAAGAAACAATAATGGAAACTCCACCCACTCACCCACCCATAAGTACCAGAATATCACCTTCCTGATAAGAAGTTCAATCACAGAAATAACACAGCCTCTGTGAATAACCTGCAACCACCACACATATTACACCTATCACAGTACTGCACTATCAGAAATTGTACACTTAACACTAACAGTTAAACTCCTTTAATCTTTCATATACAAAACCTAAAGGTGCAATTTTCCATTAGCAGTGAATTTAAGTAAGGTGTACGTGCACATTCCAAGAATGAAGAACCGAATAACATATAATTTAGTGTTCAGATGTGAATTAGTGGTACACAATCAATAAATACTGCAGAAGCTGGCATAGTTATTTTACAAAAAAATACATGTACGTTCAGGCTATTATTATAAGAGAAATGCATAACAAAATGCAGGAAATACCATCTTTTATTTCTCATTTAGAAAATTATCTGGGGAATATGCCTTCGGACCCTAGTATTTCTCTTGCAATGCAAATCATTCTCTTTCAAATCAAAGTTTCACATTCACAGAAGGAATATAACAGCAACCCCAGGGAATAGGTGTTCAGAAACTGAGTTAATATCATAAAGTAGTTAATATTCAACTTTTTACGTTTTACTTTTAGTTCAATTTAAGTTTCACTTTAAGTCTTATTATAATTATAAGTTATATGCTGAAATGCTTGAAATTGAATTTTACTATTTAGTTCTAAGTTAACTAGACTGAAAGTGAAACTCAATTATTTCTTAAAGTTTATAAAATAGCAAGAAATGTTATAGCGTAAAACAAACAAATAACATTGAAAATATTTTACTTACACTTCTGTTTAAGACTTAGTAGAATCAAAAGGCAAAGAAACCATTAACTTTAAAAATAAACACAACACACAGCCTGTACTTGAATCTTGTGCTAACTTTTGCCGCCAGTATATAACGCTCTCTGCAATGTAAGTTGTAACTAATATAAAAATTCAAATTTTAACCAAAACTCCATAATAACAAGCTAGATTGTTACTAAATTAAATAAAAAATTCTGATTAAATAAAACAAAAACACAAAATTAAAGGAGACAAAGAAATGAACGAACAAAAACTATATTTATAAAACATTAATTTTTAACAAATTAAATAACATGCTGCTTGATAAAGAATAACTTAAAAAATTGAATTATTTCATATTAACAAATGTGTGTAAAAGTCAGTCTTCGTACATTAGTTTTAGGATTGTACTATTTACCACAGCTTTTAATCCAAGAATATTAAATGTTCGCAAACTGAAGAGTTTCATACAACCTCGGGGCCTAGGAATCAGATATGCGTCTAAAAAGAAAACTAACAAACACTTAAATTGTTATCTTTATGGTCATAATTCTTTGTGACTGGCGTTGTCTTAATTGCATTGTTGTCAGCTATATTTTCGTTGTTTCAATTTAGATGTTTGCTAAAGGGCACATTACTTTAAGACCAAGTTTATAAAAGTGGTCTTAGAACACCTAAACAGTACAGGATAACGAAACAAAGATACATTATAAATACGAAAATCAATAAAGTACTGAGTACAATACCAGTTAAAGTGATGTAATTAATGAGAAGTTATTGAGCATTCAGTGAAAGTTATCGCGTTTATTCTCTTATTAAGTTATTTGTTGTTAAATGTAGGTCTATTAGTTTACATTGAAACGTTGTATTTTGTGGAGGTACTGTTGAAACATTTAGGCCTACTACTTGTGTCAAAGTGAACGAATGTTATATGAACGTTATAAAATAAACAAACTACTTGTTATTGTTACGTGAAATGGACTTCACATTATTTTCACCAAGTAATCTAGTTTGTTTTGGTTGTTGTTTAGCCCAAAGCTACAGAATGAACTATCTGTGTTCTGCTTCCTACGAATATTTTAACCCAATTTTTAGCATCGTAAGCCTTCAGACTTACTTCTGAGCCCATTGGGCACCCACGCAATTTAAAAGAAGCCACCGAATGATAGAACACGATAAAACAGTAAGTTGTTTTTTAAGAACAACATAAAATAAGGATAAAGTTGTGGGCAAGAACAAATAACCCATTTAATGCACGAGTGTGTGATTTATTATAGCTATTTAATAAAACATAAAATAGATAAAATGATCAGACTTAAATAAACTCCACACAAAAGTGTGCTCAAACCGCAGTTTTTTAATTCCTCAAGGAACCTGACCACAGTCCACACGAAACTTAAGCTAGACACCTTCTCTCAAGCAAGGCGCAAAACACTTGCTTTTAGAAAATAAATTATTGGCTTCAAATCTTGAGCTTTCTCCTGCTCTGCTTTAATATCTATACCTGGTTCCATTTCTTCGTCATCAACTCCTTCAGTCACTTTGACTTCAGCTTGATGGCACCTGGTTAGTTCAACCTCTCTTTCGCAGCAATGTCTGCAGTCATTTTTGCAGGGTCTTCGGGTCAGTC
>NW_013674199.1:5829-8148 GCF_000517525.1 Limulus polyphemus | reverse complement strand
CTCCTTCAATTTCGACATTACTAGCATCACAATCCAGTATGAATGGCAGTGAGGGATCTGGAAGCTTTAAAAGTGGAGATGAGGCCAATTTTTCCTTTCAATGTCTTGAAAGCATGCTGGCAAGAAACTGTCCATTCAAACTTTTGGCCTTTTTTAGTCAAATCATGTAGTGGAGCAGCTATAGTTGCAAAGTCCTTCACAAACTTCCGGTAATGGGTACAGAGTCCCAAGAAACTTCTTAACACTCACACATTGCCTGCTGTTGGACGATCATGCACTGCTTTCACCTTATGAGGATCAGTTTGTACACCATTCTCACTTATAATGTGACCTAAGTAAAGGACCTCTTTCTGGAATAAGTGATATTTCTAGGGATGGAGTTTGAGGTTTGCTGCTCTCAAATGCTTGAATACATCCTCCAGCCAGGACATTTCCTCATCAAAAGTTGTTGCAAATACGATGACATCATCCAGGTACACTAGGGCTATCCTCCATTGTATGCCTTCCAATACTCTTTCCATCAGCCTCTCCAATGTCGCTGGAGCATTGCTAAGCCCGAATGGCATCACACGGTATTGCCACAGACATTGGCCATAACTAAATGCAGTCTTGGGTTTATCTGCTTCAGCCATTTTTACTTGATGTAAACCTGACTTTAAGTCCAGAGTTGAAAACCACCTGGCTCCACATAGGGCATCAAGAGTATCATCAATTCTTGGCAGTGGGTATGAGTCTTTTTCGGTTATACTATTAAGAGCTCTGAAGTCCACACAGCAATGTTAGGTCTCATCCTTCTTCTGGACTAACACGACGGGAGCTGACCAGGGACTATCTGATTTCTCGACTACTCCTTCCTTGATTAGGCCCTCCATGACCTAATCCATCTCTTGTCGTTTTGCTGGAGCTATTCTTCTTGGAGGGACCTTTATTGGACGGTGATTGTCTGTGTTTATTCGGTGCTCCACAAGGTCTTTCGAAAAGACGTCTACATAATTCGCCAAAAGTTCTCTAACCTCAAGAGCCTGTGATGATGACAAATGGACTATGCTCTTCTTATAGAAGTCGGTTAAATGTTCTGGAAGTGTATGTCCTTGCTTTAGAGTTGTATTTTTTTGCTTTAACACTGACTGGCTCTACCTCCTGGCACACACCCAACAATGCCCCTTCCTTAAGTTTCTGCTCATATTTAGAGAAATTCGCCACTGTTATGGGTACTACTTGATGACCTACCACAAGTAACCTTCCAATCTTCACATCCGCTGGCCTGGATGGGTCTTCTCCTACTTCCACCAGCATCGGGCTTTCTTGGGGATGTTCTTTTATTCTACCCCAAATTATCTTTTATGACATAGGGGGTATTGTAGTTGATTTAAGTGCTGTGACATGCAAATCAACAGATGTAGCAGCACTTACTGGAATTTGGCCTTTATTGTTCCCAATCGTCTTTTTATTGAAGTTAACTACACACTTCCTCGGTAGTAAATAGTCCAACTCTAATATGCATTGGTCTTCAATGTCAGCCAAGTATACTTTCTGTCTGTCCTTTATGCCCATGAGCTCAATAGTTACCCACACCGGTCCCCACAACCTTGCATAATGTCCTGCAACACCATAGAGCTTCTGCATGGCTTCTGGTACTCCTTTGTGTTCTAACACCTTTATACTCACAAGGGTTTACTGAGATGCAGAATCTATGACAAAGTTGCACTTTTGGCCATCCAGCTTTCCTGTCACGTAGACACTATGTGTGCTTGGCATTATCCATTGACGGTGTGAACCTGGAGACGGTTGAGAGTTTTCGCTATCTTGGAAGCACGCTCTCGAAGGACGATAACATCGACATAGAGGTTGACCACCAGATCGCACGTGCGAGCTCTGCTTTCGGAAGATTCCTTCACAGTGTGTGGGAGCGGAGAGGGCTCAGACTAACCACCAAGCTGAAGGTCTATCGATCAGTGGTATTGAGCATCCTACTATATGCCAGTGAAACATGGACTGTGTATCAGAGGCACGCCAGAAAGCTTAATCACTTCCATCTGTGCTGTCTCCGCCGGCTCCTCCATGTTAAATGGCAAGACAGAGTTCCCGACACAGACGTTCTCAAACGTGGTGGTGTCCCTAGTGTATACACGCTTCTCCAGAAAGCACAAGTCAGATGGGCCGGTCACATCGTGAGAATTCCTGCTGATAGATTACCGAAGCAAGTTCTCTATGGTGAACTTAGTGAAGGTAAACGATCGGTTGGAGGACAGAAGAAACGTTTTAGAGGCCGTTTAAAACTACCCCTGCAAGAGTTCGCCATCAGCCATGTGAACTGGG
>NW_013674199.1:2464-4979 GCF_000517525.1 Limulus polyphemus | reverse complement strand
ATAGGATTCAAATCGAGAGCTCTGGCCATTGCATCCTGCATGGTAGAGGGGTGTGCTTGCTTTACTTGTTTCTTCAGTTGTGGACTGTCCAAGGCATCTACAAACCGATCCCTCAGCAACAACTTGAGGATATTGGGTGGTGCAGTTGGGTAGGCCTTTTGTGCCATGCTCTCCAAGTCCTGTGCCAGCTCTTGCAGGCACACCTCTTTAGCATGGACTCTCGTCTTAAACCTAGCCCCGCAGACTACGGACTGATTTTGGGTTCAATATCTGAGGTCTAGAGCAGCTACCAGTGCTCTATAGTTGTGCCTGTCGTCAGCTGACAACTGTCCAAGTATTTCCAGTGGTTGTTCCTTCAGGCTAGTTTCCAGTTACACTGCTTTCTGCTCCTCTGACTATCTATTCATTTCTGCCAGGAGCTCAAATTGTGCTCTATATGCTTCCCACGGTGCCTTCCCATCGAATTCCTGTGGCTTCCTTCATACTAGATCACCCTTATTGTTGACACTCATGTCTGGAATGTGACTTCTGACAGGACTGAAGATGTCTGCATTAGAGTTTAGCTACGGGGTCAGGAAGGGGCTTCCACTGTCTGAGGCTGATTAGGTCCATGGCTAATATATCCTCCTTGTGTAAAAGACAGTAAATCATTCTTTAATGTATTTAATTCACTTTCAAATTTACTAATGTTTTCCATTTGTACTTCTTGCCACTGTTGTTGACTTTCCCGTAACTGTTGAAGGCTTTCTTCCTGTTTCCTTTCTTGTTCCAGTTGCCACTGTTGTAATTTCTTATCTTGTTTATTTTATTTCTCCTCCAACCACCGCTGTAATCTCTCCTGTTTATTTTGCTGTTCGAGCTGCTACCGTTGCAGACTTTCTTGCCACTGCTGTTGTCTCTCTTCTTGTTTTTTTCTTTTTCCTCCAACAACTGCTGTAATCTCTCTTCTTGATTCTTTTCTTTTTCCTCCAACAACTGCTGTAATCTCTCTTCTTGTTTCTTTCCTCGTTCTTCTTGTTTCTTTTCTCGTTCTTCTTGTTTCTTTTGATGTTCTTGTATTGCCGCCATCAAGTCTGCTAAGCTGTAGTTTGATTTGCCACTTCTCGTTACCATCTTCTTTTTTTTTCGTCCCACTATCTGACACCAATTTGTTTCGTCTCTGTTCGTTTGTTAATTTCCCGTATAATTTCTTTCTGGTGAAACTTAGTGATACAAGTCCTTTCTTAAATAAAACTGGTTTATTCTTTCTCAATACAACTTTGGAATACACTTATTTTCCACAGTCACTTTAACTTAAACACACGCTGTAATTCACAACGATTCACGCACTTTACTTACAACTTGACTCGATTATCTGTCTCTATATCTCCCTATCTGCAATTCCAGTTTCGATTAATTGTCTCGCTTTATCTGGCTCGCTTATATACAGGAATAGAGGGCGTCTAGCAAATACTGGATTATTCGTGATGTTCCCCGATCCTTCTAGATACTCATTACGTGTTACCAGAGTCACGTGACATCCGCTGTCGTAACACTATCAAGCTCATGGTGATCATTCTAGAAGAGCTTATTTTTATATTTTGACCAAGGTTTAGATATGAAACTTTTGATTAACTGATTTTGATATTCAGGATGTTGTTTCTTATAGTCTAACATAGAATAATGTATACGTACATAACAGCTATTTTTTTAAAGTATTTATTTTAGTTTTGGAGGTTGTTCTTTCATAGTTATAATAATTATATAATATTATATTATATAATTATATAATAATTTTCTAAAATATGTAATTTCAGTGGCGTAGCAAGGGTTCTCAGCACCCGGGGGAAAAGACACTTTTGGCGCCCCACCTCTGAAATGTTTGGATTCTTTGTTTTGTGACTCATTACCCACTTAATGACAATAACATAAAGAATTAATAACCGCCTTACACAGGCCTAAAATAAAGTCACAATATCACAACTGTAAACCTAGAAATAATGAAGTATAGCCTACTAGGTGTATTTACATAATTTGTAAACCATTTTGATATTTATGTCATCCAGTATTGTTCAAAGTCACGTAGCTAGAGTAGTCTTTCAAACATGCAGAACAGATTTCTGTTATAATACTAGTTTTGAAACTTATGTTTTATATGAGAAGGCAGTCACTTGTGGTGTACGTGGATTATAAAACAGATTGATAAAATACTACTTACGTTTACAAATAACAAATTTTATTAGTTTACAAAACTGTACGTATACTTAACTAGATCTTGTACAGGTAGCATTCTGGTATTCATGGTTACATTATATGAACCTTTCGTGCTTTTGTTGTTGCAAATGCATCAATTAAACTATCAAAATTTAAGTTATTAAGTACGTCTTTTTCAGTACTTAATATTTGCCAAGCTACTAGTTCGTTCTTGAGTCATTGAGGTTCTCAAGTATGTAAGAATTAATTTCAGCTTGCTGAAAGACCTTTCACAACTAGCAATAGAAAACCGAATTGTTAACAAAATCTGCAATGCAATTCT
>NW_013674199.1:0-1949 GCF_000517525.1 Limulus polyphemus | reverse complement strand
TGGTTACATTATATGAACCTTTAGTGCTTTTGCTGCTGCCAATACATCAATTAAACTATCAAAATTTAAGGTATTAAGTACGTCTTTTTCAATATTTAATATTGCCAAGCTACTAAGTCGTTCTTGAGTCATTGAGGTTCTCAAGTATGTAAGAATTAATTTCAGCTTGCTGAAGGACTTTTCACAACTAGCAATAGAAATCCCAATTGTCAACAAAATCTACAATGCAATTCTTAAATTTGGGAAAACATCTTCACCATATGAAATTATAAATGTTAGCAATTCAGTTGCAACCATTGGTTCAGGAAAATTAGTCTGTGTTCTTTTACTTATCAACATTCTACAGTCTTTAATTTCTCTGTACAATTATGTTCCATCAATATCACCTGGATAGCTCTTTGCTAAGTCAGAACATTTTTCTTGCAATTTTCCGTTTTCGAAATCTCCAGAAACAATATTTTGCACATCTAGTAGAAATCCAACCCATGAATCTAAATCTAGTAAGCGAGAAAATCTTCCTGTTATTTCTGTAATCAAGCAATCAATAACATCCTTCATGATGTAATAAATTTCCTGATCAGCAGTCTATCCAGCATCAACTGCAATTTCAACCGGCATTCGTTTACGACGTATTTTTCTTCTTTCAATGGTTAATCCCCATGTTTCATATTGACCAAGAAGCACTTAAAGTGGGCAAGAATCAGTGAAAAGTCCTGTCTTCTATCAATTTCTCTTTCAAAGAATCAAGATCAGCTGCTGCTTCTCTAAAATTCATTTTTGGGTCCTGAAGACGTTTCTGCACTCGATTGGTTTGGTTTTGGTTTGAATTTCGCGTAAAGCTACACGAGGGTTATCTGCGCTAGTCGTCCATAATTTAGCAGTGTAAGACTAGAACGAAGGCAGATAGTCATCACCACCCACCGCCAACTTTTGGGCTACTCTTTTACCAACGAATAGTGGGATTGACCGTCACATTATAACGCCCCCACGACTGAAAGGGCGAGCATGTTTGGCGTGAAGGGGATTCGAACCCGCAAATCTCAGATTGCGAGTCGAACGCTCTTACCACCTGTCCATGCAGGGCCACACTCAATCGATTGATGATAAAAGATTTTTCCAAAAATGCAAAAGTACAAGAACACCAAATGTAAGCATGCGTTGCAGGATGTTATGAGCATCACATTTTGTTTCAGCCGAGTTGCCATTCTCACTTAATTGCTCTAATAGTCCTAGCAATTCATCCAGTTTTTCATGTACAACTTTTACTGCCTTTTCTCTTACACTCCACCGTGTTTCTGATTCACGCTTGACAAAGATCTTAAGCTCCTGCTGCAGTTTGTCCCATCGAGTTGTTGAATGACCAAAGAATATATATAGATGGCTTCAATTATACCAAAAAAAGGTAATAACTGTTGTTTCCTGACTTGCAGCATGAAAACATGCTAAGTTCAAACTATGGTTGTCACAATTTATGAACACTGATTTTGAATTTTTGTTCAGAATTCTTTGTTGAACGACTGACAGATGACCTGACATGACAGCAGCACTATCATAACGTTGTGAACAACAATCACTCAATAAAATTCCATCCGCTTCTAATTTTGTACTTATTGTTTTCTCAATATTGGCAGCGTCTTTTTCCTTTATCTGTATAAAGTTAATAAATGATTCTTTGACTTCTACTTTTCTTATATTAAAGTAAATGTCAACAAACCGAATCACTTGGGCCAATTGCTCACGATGGGCTAAATCAGGTGTGGAATCAGTTGGTTGGTTGGTGTTTTATGGCGCAAAGCAGCTAAGCTATCTGCGCCAAACAACCGGTAAAAGCAATGAAAGTAGATTAAAGTAAAAAAAAAAAAAAAAAAACAGCGAGTTAAAATCAATACGTGTCAGTAAAAGATTTATATAGAATTAAAAAGACGTATAGTGTGTAAAAAATTAAAAAT
>NW_013674198.1:15933-28380 GCF_000517525.1 Limulus polyphemus | reverse complement strand
AAACAAACGTTATAACAACGAACGTGCTCAATAGTACTCTCTGACCGCAGATCAATTACTCACTGTCTACACACACACACACACACACACATTGTCACGTCACGCCGTGACCATCTTATATATACCAGACCCCCCCCCCCCAATATAGTAAATGCTAGATCACTCCCGAAGGAACGGGATAGTTCTAGAAACGTGGCGTCACACTAGTCATGTGACCTCGCTGACGCAATAATATATAATGAACTTATAACCTCTTTAGACTTGTATTCAGTATCTCTGCCACTAGCAACAGCACATTGGTTGGATGGCTCAAGTAACTGATCAATCAGAACACCAATATATTTTTCTTCCATAACATTGCCAAAGTTATTTCTATCAAATTTACACTCATAATTCAAATTGTGATAACCAACATACATTAACTTGTATTTATTATAATTAAAAGCCAAACTCACCAAACTCACCAAATAATCCTCTTCACAGCCTGCAACACCAAAAACTTTGATGTCTTCAGCAAATTAAAATAAACTATTGACTAAGGTCCTAAACACTGAGCCCTTAGGTACCCCCACTTGTGACATTAATTGACTGAACTCCTTTTATAAAAACTTTCTGTTTTCTTCCATCTAGCTAGTTTTCTGTCCAACCTATCTCCCAGACCAACAGAAATAACGTTTTTAACAAGCTTTTTATGTGGCACCTTATCAAAGGCTTTCTGAAAACCCAGATATGCCACGTCTACACCTACACCCTCATCTATGTAAGCTAATCAAAAAATGTGAAAGGATTAAAAAGGCAAAATTTTCTCTTACTGAAACCATGCTGATTATCCAACAAAATTTTAAACTTTGTTAAACGACTTTACAAAGCATCTTTTTTTCAGACTTTCAAAAACTTTTCCTACCTGTGATGTAATACTAATAGACCTATAAACACTGGAACAATTTCTATCATCTCCCTTGAAAAGAGGAGTAACATTAGCCAACTTCCATTCGTCTGAAACCTGCCCACTATTCAAGGACTTAGAAAAAATAGTAGCAAGTGGTTCACATATCCAGTCCTCTTATCCATAGTCTCTTTCAAAACCCTTGGGTGGATATTATTTAGCCTAGGTGCTTTATCATTCTATAAAGTTTCTGATTTTTCTTAACAAGCACAAAATTAATGTGATGATCTCTTTCAACCTTGTTCAGGTTAAGTAATATTTCTTGAACCTTCATTAGTAAAAACTGAAGAGATAAAAAAATAGAGTTTAATAACTCAGCCATCCCATAGCCATCAGATATTAGCTTTCCATTGTCATCCTATCCTAATATTTTGCTTACATTTAATGTTTTTAAAGAAATACTTACCATTTATTTTTACATTTTCAGCCAATCATTTTTCATCCTGCGCATTAGATGAATGTAGCCCCGTGGTGAAATTATTAAGTTCTAGCCAAAATATTCACAAAAACAGAGGACTGCGTGTAGATGCAGACATTGTAGTTACATCTAACGCACAAGTAATGTTGCTTGGTGTTTTGTGGATACAGTCAGAAGTTGCACTGACAGTTAATGTTGTGCTGGAAGCCATATTTCAGACCCA
The DNA here is from genome assembly GCF_000517525.1 of Limulus polyphemus. Taxonomy (NCBI): domain Eukaryota; kingdom Metazoa; phylum Arthropoda; class Merostomata; order Xiphosura; family Limulidae; genus Limulus; species Limulus polyphemus. The sequence goes on along the minus strand of NW_013674198.1, from coordinate 26,793 downwards.
CTGTTTTCAATCGAGAAATCAAGTCATGCTTACTCCGATTGTTATGTCAAAAAAGTAAGATATATCTCAGATATGTTAAGGTAAGGAGCTAGTGATACAAATACGTAGTTTCCAATACATCTGAGGTTGCCAGTTGAGTATAGATCAGCAGAAAAAACGTGAAGTGTTACTGATAGAATTTGACAAAGTATTTATTGGGTCAAATGGGCAATCTGAAAAGAAAACTTTACCCAGCATCTTAAACACTGGGTGTGTGCCCAGTAAAGCATCTACCGTACATACACCCTTGAAGCACCAAGAATATAGGTAGTGCTAAGATTAATTGGGTATAAGGGACAGAATCATTCTAGCTTCAGAGAGTGTCTTGTTATCACCAGTAGTAATTGTGAGAAAAAAAGAGACATGCTGAGGTTTCGTGGGGATTTGGTAACACATGCTACCATGTTTCCATTGCCATGCTCAGAGGAATGCCTAAATGCAATGAAAGTATCCTGACAATTTAATCATTAGATCCTGTTTTTGGCTACTGTTAGATATACACGACTGTTTCATTTAAATATAGTACGAGAGTTATGATTTAGATAGTCATTTAGAGTGTTAAATTTAGTATTTTTAGAAGCGATAATTTTTCGCAGGTTTGCTTACATAACTGTTTACGGGTCATTTGTTCTGTAGTCCAATTGTTGTGTAATTGACGTCACGTTACCCGAACCTTCTGAATTTTTCTAGTTGCTTTAAGTGAGTACTGTTACATCATAACGTCCCGTAATTTGCACAAAGATCTAGGCCTCAGTCGAGCAATATATAAAGGCGACCAAGTTAAGTTAAAAAAGAAAGTTAGTAAAGTGATAGTAAGACAAAGTTGGTGAGAGATATAGTAAAATAGATCTAGACTGTGTTTGTAAGTTTAGCCATAAAGAGTCTATAGTGGCGACTTTTAAAATGTAGTAATCACAGATTGTGTTGTAATAACAGAGTAGAGAAGAATGGTTCGTCTTGTCAATTGGGTTCTAAAGTAACTGAACCAGCCTTTGTGGAATTTTGACGTAAAAGAGAATTATTTAAAGCTCTGGATACAACTGTGGTAATCAATGGGGTAACTTAAGTGAATTTATCACTGACTGTATTGTAATAACAGAGTAGAGGAGAATAATTTGTTTTGTCAAAGGGTATTCTACAGTAAGTGAACCCACCTGTGTGGACTTGACGAAAAAGAGACAACTATTTAAAGCTCTGGATACAACTGTGATAACCTATAGTGTAAAAACTCTTTTGTACATACATTTGACTTGTTTTGAATATATTATAAAAACCTGACAGCTACTGGAAGGACGAGTAGAATGAATTCTAAGCCTAGACCACATATATAGTTGTTACACCATAGAAGCTTTGTAGTTCTGATTTACATAAGATTACTTATACTTAAGAACAATTACAAAAATAAAGAAAACTAATGATTTGGAGGGAAAAACGTGACAGTATTTATTGCTTTTATATCCTCTCGAAGTTTCTAGCATTAAATTGTGTACTTTCTTTTGCATTGGTAGTCTTGAGTGTGTATATCCAAAGATTGAAGTATAGTATGGTAAATATTAAGGCTAAGTAATTTATTGTACAGTAATGAAAGTGTGTATGGTTATAACTGTTCTCCCACTGTGCTTTAATCTTCTACTGGCGAGATACAAGCGCTTATTTCTCAAAGGTTAACATTCATAAAATTACTTTATTCAAAATATGCAAGTTAGTTGAAACACCTGAGAAGTGTCTGGAACTTGATGCTTTCTTTTCCCTTCTTGTTGAACAAGTAAATGTAAAAGCAATAAAAAAAGGAAAAACTGTTGGCGCTGCTAAGTTCTTGTGGACCAGGAAAGCAGTCAGCAACATGTGAAGTTGCCAGATAAAAGTATAGTTGGTAATGTATCCCATGTTCAGGCCGCGTTCTTAAGTTTTTGGTGTAGCTGTGTAATTGTAAACGTTCTTGTCTGAACGACAGGTGAGATGCAATGATAACTATGTGTTGGAATAGTGATTCGATGAGCTGTTCATAAAAATACAATAATTGAATTTTAAATGTCTGTTTAATACGTAAGCTTTTCCAATTACAAACTCACATAGCAATAAGTGTTTTACAGAGTATGTTGAAAAACAGCTGTCTCTACGTCCGAACAAAATTGAGGGAAGGTTTTTTTTGTTATGTGTTTTGCTGTTAATTATGTCGACTTCAAGGTGGAAAACATATTTTGAATGCCACTTTCATAGGAATATGCAAACAACATTAGTTCAATGACAAAACATCTTTGTTAAAAACTGAAGGAAAAACATCAGGGTCGATAAAGCAAGGAACGTCCTGTACAGCAATAACTAGACTACTTTCAGCCAATTCCTGACGGACATAAACTTACTTTGCCTTAAGTAACTATCTTTTGTTGTTACAAGTAGATAGCTAGCCACCACGCAGTAGTCTTCAGTGAACGATGTACAGTGTATATAGCTCATAGAATGATTACTTATTCCACAAATTGAAGAAACTGAGAAGAGCGCAACAGCCTATCAGAGACAACTTAAGCCAGTGTTGATGGCTGAACAGTATCTTTCTTCAGAATCAAGATACAGATTCAGTGGAAGTGACTCGCAAATATATATACATTCCAAACTGGGTAGCTCGAAATTCATGTTTCCATGAATGATAAATTTTGCTACCTGTGTCAAGCTAATGTAAAACTGTCATCTTTTTAGGCATCATTTATAAAAAAAATTGCTAAGCAACTACAGATAACATTGGGGCTGTGTGTGGCCCAACGGTTACCGTGCTGGACTGTGGCTCTGCGGGTCCATCATTCACGTCCCGTTACCACAAAAATAAATCTATCTCAGTATATTGTGGCTGTATGTGCGTTATGAAGGTGACAGATAAATCCCATTATTCGTTCAAACAAGTCTAACCCTTGAGTTGGCGATATTTGCTGTAGACTAGCTACTTTCTCTCTCTAGTCTATTAAGTTAATGTTACGGACAGCTAGCATAGAAAGACTCTGAGTAGCTTTGCATGAATATAATAAAAAATGATTCTCGATCCAAGTAAGTTTTACATTGTGTCCTTATTTATGTTGTGGAAAGTTGCATTATTTTAAAAGTAGTCAGGTTTGAGACAGCAACATTCATACAAAGCTCATGTACTGAACAAAGCATATACATAGATCGTGTTTCGGAGATAATGTAAGCCAATACAGAAAGTATCCATACTATTGAATTATTAAAGATCCTGAATATTGTTTTGTTTGTTTATGTTGAATTTCGCCCAAAGCTACTCGAGGGCTATCTGCTCTAGCCGTCCCTAATTTAGGTGCGAAAGACTAGAGGGTAGTCAACTCTTGTGCTACCTTTTTTACCAACGAAAAGTTGGATTGATCGTCACATTATAATTCCCCCACAGCTGAAAGGGTGCGCACATTCGGTGACGGTATTCGAACTCGCAGATCGGCGTCAATCGTCCTAATCACCAGATCCGATCCTGGAAAAAATGATCAACTTTAATAAGCAGAAAGCTGCTCAACGATTGTTTCAGTTCTTTCACCCGTACATGCAAATTGTAAGAAGTGCAGGAGCTGGAGATGCAATCTAGAGTTTCATGAAGGATTCGCATTTTGGTTCATTACATTAAACAAACTTAACTGCGCATTTGATTCCCGTGTATTTGACTGATCTGAACTCTTCAATAGCTGAGTTAAATCCAGAAATATAGAATGGACTTATGATAACCAACTTGACAGTAAACAACAACACCATTCCTTTTTGTGACATAGATGCTGATCATGTTTTGGAACTTCTCTTTGTTGAGCTTATCAGAGTTACTCTAAACCTCGTGCCATGAGTAGATTCTTTGATAATGTTCCAGAGCTAGCACGGCTTGCTGCGGAAGTTCAAAAGATGGCAGGACCGTCTAATACCACACTAAAGCATGATCGTGAACTCATAGGATCATTTCTTAAAAAGCAAAGAAAAAAAGGGCAATGATCTAAGAGGAACAATAAAGACCTTCACTATCTATTCTTAGATTAATTGAAAAATATGAGGCCCCCCAATGGCACAGTGGTATGTCTGCGGACTTACAACGCTAGAAACCTGGTTTCGATACCCGTGGTGGGCAGAGCACAGATAGCCCACTGTGTAGCTTTGTGCTTAATTACAAACAAACAAACAAAAACATGATAAATTTGCAGACCAAAATAGTAATGTCAACCAAGATCAAAAGTGGCATTTGTTCGCTAAAGGAAAATGGCCAGAAAGCAGATGAAAAGTTTGTGTATGAAGGTGCGATAAAAGGATCTGGAAACTTTTGATCTCTGATGAAGGAACAGTAAGTACGGATGTGAAAATCAACTGTAAACAAAGTTCACTTCTATGAAAAAATCATGGAATTACAAGAAAAATCGGCAATTGCTTGCAAACTTATTGTGTCAAAATCAAAAATGGAAATATATTTTAAAATATTATTGGGACTTAAATGTTCTGTAATACGTCGAGCAATTTTTGCTTTATGTTGTTCCGGGTAATTCCATGGCAGAGTTGTGAGCATTAGGTGGTCTTTTCTTAAGATGCATTTTCCAGAGATTTGGTAACTATGATAATATTCTGCTTTAAGTCTTTCAACAGTGCAATACCAGAAGGTGACATCCTGAATGGAAGACGATAAAGTACTGTATAACAGATTTAATAAATATTCTCTTGTGAATATGAGAAATTCGTATCATATTAAAAAAAGATAAATCATATCGAAATGATGGCAAGAACCTAGTACTGGCATAGGGAAATCAGGCCGAAAGAAGGGAGAAATACTGGATATTTTGATGTAATGGTTTTAGGATTACAGTACTATCCAGACTTGTGTGAGGATATATCATTTATAGAGAACTGGACAGAATAATAAAATTACTCCATTAAAACTTATTTATAAAATTCAAGGTACCGTAAGGGTTGAAGCCTTCCATGCACTTTCAAGTCGTCAGAGGGCTTCATGACGTATTAATAGAACAATATTAAATACAGGCAACCGTCTGTGTAGTGTTCTAATATTTTGTGGTGTAATAACTGACTTCTGTAAGTCGAGTACAAACATGGTACATTGTGTTTTATTTTTTCTTCTTTTATCGCATTTTTTAAACTAAATATATTTAAATTTTAGATATAATACCCAGTAAAAAGCTTAGTACGACTTTCGAGTCTATGTTAACTTGATATTCAGTCTTTCCAGAATATAAGAGATTTTAATACTGTCTTGCAAGACTAAAAAAATGTGTACACGCCATTTTTAAGCATTTGGATAATTTTGGGGAGAAAGGGGTTTCAATGTAGATTTCTTGTCAAAATCACAGTTTCTATAAATAGACAATACTTATGATGTATAATAGGTCTTAGTACTGATAAGTACGTTTAGCTGCCAAATTATACTAAGCTTTTTCAAGTTGTTTACATGGCTTAATATTATTTTGTTGGTTTGTTTTAGAGCAATACGACATTCAGCTATCTGCTGTGTTCACCGCTGGGAATCGAACCCCGGAGTTTTGCGTTGTAAATCCATAAACGTATACTACCCCAGCGGTATAAAGTATAATCACGTGTAGATTCAAGTAGCGTGTTTTAATACAATAATTAAATTCACATATTCGAGGGAAGATGATATTATATTGTTTGATAATACTAAATACAAACTGGGTTAAAGCTTTCTTAAATGTCTATTGATAAATATATTAATCTTGTTATTTGTGTCTCAGTGAAAAACTCTAGGTAGATTACTCGCATGAATACTAACGCTTTCCGAATATTGATTGTGATTCCATCTTATATTCAGAATATGAGCGTCAACAAAATATACGCATACCCAGAAATTTCAGTATAGATATCTGTTGGAAATCCTTCAGACAACCGCATTCATGTTAACATAAATAAAACAAAAAGCAAGAAACACAGAAATATATTCGTGACCTTAATATCTATCGGTTGGTCAGCGGTAAATTTATGAACTTACAACTCTAAAATTAGGAGTTTTTTCACCCGGTGGACAGAGCGCCCATAGTTCATTGTGTAGCTTTCCGCTAAAAACAAATTTAGAGACCGTACTGAGGAGATAGAATGATATTTTGGTGTAAGAATAACGGAAAGACATACAAGAATAATGAAAACACAAAACTTCGCCACTGCAGAAAACTATCAAACTGGACAGCTACAGACTCGCCAACAAAGACATGCTTTAAAAAACCAAAAAGATCAAGAAGGCTTTCTACATAAACACACTACAACCGAGATACAGGTTTAGAGATAGTAGCGTATGGCTGCTACTGATCAAAACAACTGTCACTCAAATCAACCAATAAATTTCTAGTACCACCAACCACTCACACCCCTCATCAATATATCCTCACGAAATCTCTATATATATATATTAGCGCAAATGTCTCTCTCTCTGACCAGTATAGCAATTTTTGGCAAACAGGAGGACTAATTGGTCTCAACTCGAAAAGGCTAGATTTTTTGGTAATATGTAATCAAAGGGACTGTTGTTTACTTTTCTTCTCTGTGTGAAGACTTTTACTAATCATTCTATCCATGATCAACTATGTATTAAAACAATTTTAAAAATTTATTCATCCTTCATTTGCTTCTTTGCTCTCTCTCTTTACTCTTTCACTCCAGCTCTCTTTCTTCTACACATACATACCTACTCCCTAATTCTCCTGAACTGAAAAAGGCTGGTGCTTTCTCTCGAACATGCACGAACATTCCGTCAACTAAATAGGCTTGCTTCAGCCATATCTTTTGCTTTGCTTGCGTGTACTCGCAAGAATCAGCTATGAGATGACTTTTGTTAGTTTGAAAGGAAGCACAAAGCTACACAATCCACGGGTATCGAAACTCGGTTTCTAGCGTTGTAAGTCCGCAGACATACCGCTGTTCCTCTGGGGGGGGGGGGCATAAGATGACTTTATAAAAATACTTGGTATTGGCAAATTTTTCTTTATGTTGTGTTTCAACGAAAAGAGAAGAAATCAATTCTTCATTAAATGGAACGACACTTAACCATACATCAAAAATCAGGACACCAAAAGGTAGAGAATTTTGTTTTCGAAACTTGAAATGTCATGCAAAGCACATGCAAGAAGCAGGAGTAATGTACCCGGTTTTGCTTTGATTAAAATAGCTGTAACATATTTTTATTTCTATTATTTTTAATGATATTAACCAAAACATTTAATTAGATAAAAAATTCATTTTGATTTTTTTTTTTTGCAAGCAGAAGACTTCCGAAACGTCATCATTTTAACCTTCTATATTGTAACCCTGTCAGTTTCTGCTATCTGCTAAGGCAGATAACACCTGTTTTCACCTTTATTAAGTCATTGGTTGTAAATACTGTAGGCGTGACAGTTAATCCAAAGTATGGGAATAAAGAGGAAAAGAGAGTGCGAGAAATTAAATAGTGCATAAGATGTAGGGGGGGGGGGAGAAAACTAAAATTATTCGAAAAAAGGAATTAAAAATAATTCAGAAGCAAAGGTTTTGTTTTACATTAAACAGGCAAATTATTACAGACGATAAAGCAGTCTTATCTTTAGCTCTGTGTTCGTTTATCATATTTTAAATGTTTAAATCGAACCCCACATGAAGCAACCCATTTTGTTGTGTAATATCACTGGATATCACTAGTACCTACTCATGTAGTCAAGTTCTACAGCCTCACTAAGGTTGCTCTCCAAACTGGATATCACTAGTATCTACTCAAGTAACCATGTTATATGACCTCACTAAGATTAGTTGATATGGTAAATATTTACATTTTACATCAAGTGCAACTTAATTATTACATGGTTTAGTTTTTGTAAATCTGGAAGAGGTTAGTTTTCAATAATTATTTTAAAAAGTAATATTTTTTTTAGATTTACTACTGAGTTTCTCTAATGACTCATCACTATCAAGTTTGCCCCTGAAGATGAAAGGTCCACCTTTCGAAAGCGCTCGGGTTATATGGATTTTATAATTTTGTATCACCACTATTAAGTATGTTTACTCACGATAAAAACGTAAGAATTAATGTTTATTGATCATTGTTTAAATTAACATGATTTCTGCTGTGGCACAAGAGAGTTGTAACAGAAAATGTTAATGTTGGATTTTACTGATTTGAGTTGTTATAATTTGTGAATGCATTAAAATACAAGGTAATTATTTTATACGGATCTGGTGGCTAGGATGCTTAACTGTACGTCGCGGGATCGAAACCCGTTTCCAAACATGCTTGCCCTTTCAGCTGTGGAAGCGTTATAAAGTAACAGTCATTCCCACTATTCGTTGGGATAAAAGTATCTCAAAAGTTGGAGGTGAGTGCTGTCGATCGGTTGCCTTTCTTGTGGTCGGTAATTCAAAATCAGGTTCGGCGCCTTAGTTGCTCTGCCATAAAACTAACAGTTTTTATACATTCTACATTTTGTATTCATATGACAGGCAAACAGCATGTAACTTCGCAACATTGCAATTGATAGTCAGGAGATTCTATGGAATGAATGAAAAGTTCAATGTTTCCTTCTTACTGTGATGTCATGAAACGTATTGCTGTGAATTATGTCTTGGGAAATTTCATAAACTCCTCGAGTAGCTAGCTGCATTTTTAAGCTCTTATATAATGTGTGGGTTACCCCGAGAAAAACGTCACAAAGGACCATATCAGGTGACATTGGAAGACTACATAGCCTACATCCATATGACGTCAAGAATCACAATCGATAGAAATTTACACCTGAAGGTTTCCGGAAGAAAACCCAGTACAATGTTTGCTGCAGTATTTGTACATGTTCACAATACATCATAGATATCACACATATAAAATGTAGGATATATATATAAAAGATACTCCGATATTTTAATTCATGAATACCACAAGGATATTTTACAAGATTATTGATATGTATAACACTGTAACGCAATTGGTTCTCTTTCTTTTATTCCACAGAAAAAAAAAAAACAGGTCATATTCAACAGTATGGTTTTATACAGCTGTCCAAAATGTACGTAAAGATATCTATTGTATTGATTTTTCATTCCTCAAAAAAATGCTTTTGAAATAATAAGTATGAAATTACAATATTAATAATTTATATACGACACAATAAGAAATAAATAAATGTTTTTAGAACAATTTTCAATCATCAAGATGGACCAAACAAAAGAGATTTGTGTTACTGTAGACAAATAGATTTAGACGTAGAACTGGTGTCCTCATCTGTTCTAGCAAGTTGAATGTTGCATCAGTTTGTGAAGTAGTACAATGAAGTTGATAAATTATTGAGAATGGGATACATCGAAAGTCATTCACTTGCAATTGTTATAAACGATTCAACCTCACCTAACCTAACCTTTGACCGAGAAAGATAAAGCAAAGTTGACAGCTTAGGAGTCTGCTATGCAATTATATCATATGTTATGATTTACATTTTATGTATATTGTTAACAATTTTCAATATCACTAGAACTTACTCAAGTAACCAAGTTCTATAACCTCACTAAGAGATTGTTCTCTAAATTGCTAGTCCATACATCTCCCAACTGTTTATGTGATTCGACATGAATTTACATATTGTATTAACGCCATCTTCTGTATGGGTTCAGAACTACAACGTCCAATGTAAAGAGTATTCGTCACTAAGTGAGTTACATCTTTGATTCGCGATAGCGGATCTTGTGTATTATTTAAGGATGCTGGAACGTAATTTGTTAACGGCACTAAATTGTATGCATAAGTCAAGACACACTTTCAGTGGCACTGGAACATGTTAAGACTATGGGTCTTAGTACATATCCGGTTTATGTACTTTTGGTAAACAATATAATTCTGGAATGCGACTATTAGAGGGTTTAGGTTCATCTTGCAGTTTCTTAGGGAAATTACTTGTTTTTGTAAGTTCGCGAATAATCTCGTTAGATTTCGTCTCAATGTTTTTAGTGGGGTCATTGTTAAGCATTTGAAATCTATAATCGTCTTCTATACTCCAATATGCAATACAGAAATTAGATAATGAGATTCTTTGCTTTGTCTTCTAGGTTACTTTGTTTCAGGGTTTACTTTTTGTCAGTGGTGTAGCTATTGTCAGGGTCAAACCCAGGGGTCCGCGCTCCAGAATGAAAGGCCTATATACAGACAGACACAGTCTTCATTTTTGGCACTTGTCAAATTTTTAAGGGACCTTCAAGTTCAGAATATTTAATAAAGTGTTTTTACGAAAGATTTGTTTCTGAATTTACTTTAATTCGTCTGACTAGTCTGAGTGCAAGATGATTTTCAAGTTAAGATTAAAAATTCTTATTTTTAGCTTATTGTAATCTTCAGATTTCATTTGCATAACCTTTAGAACCTCCACAATAAACATCAAAATTTTTTTCAGTAAAACGTTATATTTTATGCAGTTTTGTCTACCGTAACACCATACATACTCGGTTCATTTGATGTGACTCGTTAATTGCAGTAAGATACAAATACGCGAAAATACTTAAACCTCCAAAATTATTCCCATAAGCAAGTCTGATGATGAAATAAACGAGGTAAAGTCATTTAAATATATACTAGAGACTTTTGATCTCGTTCTTCTTGATGTGGTACAATCAAAAATACTTCACTCAATAAACGCAGTATTTAAAATGTTACAAACTAAAGATGACGACCTTTCCAAAGCATAAGAACGCGAACATAGAGCAAAAATCATTTAAAAATAAATTTGAATCAGCCAAAAAACGTATTACAAAACTGAATGTCAAAAATAAGGGATTGAGCCGAAATTTAAAAACATACTTGGTCGTGTCACAAAGTGACTTGCC
>NW_013674198.1:8153-15186 GCF_000517525.1 Limulus polyphemus | reverse complement strand
AGAAATTACTTATTAACTTGAAGAGTTTAAATAAGATGGTAGAAACGTTTATATTCTCAATCGAGAATGAGGTGAGTAATTATTCCTGCACTTCAGACACACGTGCTGATTGGCTGCCTCAGAGAGGGGAGGGAATGGATAGAGACAACGATGCCATCGAAGACAACAGCGTCATAGTTCCACAAAGTGTCACCAGAGAGCGCGTTGCTAGACGGCCATGACTAACGAATACGGAATAGCTCCACGAAGTGGAAATAAAGGACGTGTTGCTAGGCCGCCATGATCATACTCCCAGGAAATGGAGCCAGCATAAATTTGATCAACATGACTATAATTAAAACGGTCAGTATAAAACACTAATTTATTAGTTAATTACATTTCCTTACCATTTATATTTAAATCGTTCTAAAAAAGACGCTTAACATTAATCCATTAGTTTACACATTTCCTGAACATTTATATTTAAATAGTCTAGAAAAATACATTTGTTAAATATCATGCAATAATTAAAACTTATACTTTCACTAGTTTGACTTTATGATATCGATATAACTTGATAAAATATTTCATTTTACACTAGATAACTTACAGTGACGGGACATTTCAGTTAGCGTACAGTTATTGCGTACTGTGCCCGACGTACAGCAAACGGTTTCAGTCATCTTAGAATAATTTGTCAAATTGAAAGATCGATTCAATTCCACTGAAACATGTGGAATGTATGAGATTTGATTATACACTAATTATTATATCAAATAGAATGTTTTCAAACATATTTTGAATTAGTGACACAAATGACAAAGGTCAGTTGTGAGTTGATCAAGTCTATTTCGCAAGACACAGTCGAACTGGGTAGATCTTCCACAAATAAACAGCTGTCAATCAGTCTACAGTCACTTTGAATTCGTGTCATTACTGTATCTTATAGTTCTACTAGTGATAACTATAGACAACTCAACTGATGTAAGTATGCTTATTGAATATATTTCTGAACTAAATGTAAGTTGTTTTCATATCGTTTATATTGATTAATACGAATTCCTATACAAAATGATCTCATTTACTTCTTTCTTGTACAAGACACTCAGCGATGAAGATGTCAAGTGATCGTCTAGCGTGGAAGATGTCAGTTTTCAAAACTTATATATAATATAATACACATATCTGAGATTATTTTACTTTACAAATGATATTTATTAATACATTTTCTCTGACTTTTATAGATATTTGCTAAACGTCCTCACGTGGAAGACGGATGTTTTATCATTAGAAAGACTGCGAGTGACAGAGTTAAAAAGTATAACGCAGCATCTACTACATACAATATATCGTTTAATCATAAAACACACAGTCTCACAAACATTATGGACACACTCAATAAGAACATACAAAACATAGTGGACGATACAATGAAACACCTAAACAACAGAGATAAAGTAAGGGTATGTGTTTATTCAAATCATCTGGATAAACCAATAAGTACAGATTAAGGAATAGAAGACATTTCTAAATTTGAACATCATTTAGTTGTTCAAGTACATGTAGTATCTTCAGAAAATTTGAACCGTGTATTACATAAAGGCTCTTCACGCTCCAAAAAATTTACCTATGGCACCATGGTCATCATTTCGACCTTATAACATCAATGAAAGGATTCCTCGTGGTAAATTGTTACTGTTCAGAATGTGACAAAACATTTGAGCATTTAAATAAACATCATTGTTCTGAATATTGCAACGTTTGTTATAGTAATGAATACTCGATAGGTCAACTCATAGTTTGTACTGATTGTAACAGAATTTTAAAATTGTCAGACTGTTTCAACAAGCATAACTCAAAGAATGGTAAACAAACGATATTTTTGTGTGGTAATTTTTATCAGTTTAGATATTGTTTTCTTCTTATTGAGAGAAAGAAACGTAATCCAGCATTTCATCAATGTGCCGAAATCGTGTAGGATGTAAATCGTTATTTAACCATTTATGTTTTTTCCAGGACAAGTATGTCAAACAATCGTCGAATAAATACTTAGAGACAGATCAGGAAACAGGAATTAATGAGTTAAACTATTGTGTGGTCCATGATTTTAATGGTAAGGAGACAGTTTTCAAAGGATATAATTCGTGTGATGAATTTTTTCAATTCTTATTTTTGAAAAAAACATAAAAATTACACAGCTATAGCACATAATATGAAAGGTTTTGACGGGCACTTTATCTTGAATTATTTTACTTACCAAGGGAAAAAGCCAGAAATTATCGTAAACGTTTGAAAAAAAAATATAGTTATGACTGTCAAAAGTCTCAGTTTTATACCTATGTCTTTACCATTGTGTCCAAAGAACATTTGGAATAGAAGAACTACAGAAAGGATATTTCCACCGTCTTTTCGATATAAAGTCAAATCAGGAATATCGAGAACCTTTAGCCGATGCCACCACCATGTCAGCACCTGTAAGACAAAAGTTCCTGGATTGGTACTGTCAGTGACGAGAAGAAGAGTACATCTTTGAATTTCAAGAAGAGATGTACAGGTAAGAAAAATAACACTATCAATGTTGATTCTTATTAATTTTTGTTGTACTCTTGAAAATTTTGTTGATAGTTATACTTATCAGTCTTTATTTTTTATTTAGATACTGCTGATCAGACATAGATATACTTTGACGGTGCTGTCTTCAATTCATGAAAGAGTTTTTTCGCAACCTGCAATGTAGATCCCTTCAGATACACGACCATTGCTTCTGTATTTATGGCTGTATACAGAAGCAAATTTATACCAACACAATTGATAGCTCTCATACCTAATCACGGACATTTTACGACCAACAACTACAGCCAATTAAGTATCCAATGGTTAGATTATGTACAAAAATATGAGAGGGTCAAAATCCATCATGCACTTAATGACGGTGAGAAACAAATCCTGAATTATAGAGTAGACGGTTTTTGTATGGAACAAAACACGATCTATGAGTTTTACGGGTGCTACTACCATGATTGTAATAAATGTTATGACTCTGACACAAATACTGTAGTTATAAATAGACCCATGTGGCTTATTACAAACTGTACATTAGAAAGACAGAAACAACTCGAAGCTCTAGGATACAAGGTCATAAAAATATGGGATCATGAGTTTAAGATAATGAAGACTAATGATAAAGATTAAATGAATTTCCTTAGGAACCATACAGTAGTTTCCAGCCTGGATGTACAAGATGCCTTCTATGTAGGGAGAGTCAACGTGACAAGAATTTTATACAATATAAAAGAAAGAGAAAAGATCAAGTACGTGGATTTTACATTGTTATATCCATGGGTAAACAAATATTGTGAGTATCTGGTTGGACATTCTACAATAATAAAAAAATTATCTAATTTAAACAATTATTTTGGTTTTATAAAATACAAAATTCTAGCCCAAAAGAAACTATCATCCAGTTTTACCATTTAGATATAATGGTAAATTTAACTTTGTGTGGAATCTAGATCACCACCACCATGTAACTACAGTGATGAAAACAGAGCTTCAATTAGTACCTGGGTCTCAGAACAAGTAAAAAAAAAACAGCCGAGTGTAGATACCAGGTAATAAAAATATACGAGATTTATCATTTTCCTGTCAGGTCTAGAGATATTTTTAAGAACTACATTGATAAGTTTCTTAAATTAAAGCAAGAAAGTTCTGGTTGGCCCATTCACTGTATAACATTGGAGGCAAAGCAATATTATGTTTACCAGTATAATGAAAATAAAGGAGTGCAACTGACCCCTTAATATATTGTTTTTAATCCAGGAAAAAACACAGTTGCAAAATTATGTCTTAACTAGCAGAGACCCGCAAAACATTTCCGGTCAAATTAGTATCTTTATCGTAACAGTACTTCTTTAAATATAACATTTTTAGCACAATGCAAACGAATTGTAATCCTAGACAACGAAATGGTAAATCCACTTGTATATACGTTTTTGTACGTTTTTTCTTTTTTTCTTTGCTCTAGTTTTGTTAGGACTAAACTTTACTGTACTTAATACTATCGATAAATAAACTTATAATGTTATTCTATGACCTAACGTCAAACCTTTTTTAAAACTTTGAGAAGACATTACTGTATACATTTCAGACAGAGCTAATGATCCACTTCTAGGGGATTATCTTGGCGAGTATACAAACGAGCCTTATGGATACTACATAACATCATGGATCACTGGTGGTAAAAAATAAATCTATGGGTACTTATGTGATGCTGTAAAATTAGAGGGTTTACCCTCAATTTTATCAACAGCGAAAAATTTAACTTCTCACCAATGAAATTATAGCAAATATATTCAGCACTTTTCAGCCTCCTATAACTTTAACTAATTATAAGAAGATTTGTAGAGATTTAAAGACTCAGACTATATACAACAAAAAAGGAAGGAAGAATTATTGCCCATTTACACCAAATGACACATCATTCCAGACTTTAACACTCTTCCATATGGATACTGAATTTTTAATCTAATGGAACTAACTCCTTGCCATGGTCTATGGACTGAAAAGAGGGCATGTGCAGGACCTTGAGGAACAGGTCATAAATGGCTCAAACATGATATATATAAGGTGAGTCCCATTTTAGTTATCTCTCATTAGAGTTTGAGATGGATAACCATCTACTACACCCTTTTGCATGTTTAGTGTCAAGTGGTAAATCATAGTTTGTAAGCAAAGTTTTAACAAATCATGATGAAGTTATATATCCTATTCTTGAAAACATTGTATGGTTTTATGTTAAATTTCAATCACTGTATACAAAATTAATGCTAAATATTCCCAAGATTCAATTTGTTGAAGGCTAACCTTAAACATTTCATGATTATCTATGGTCTGATAAACCAAATCTTTATATCATCGATGATCTTATGAGTGAAAGTGGAGAAAATAAACTAGCTTTCAACTTTTTTACATGTGGAAATCACCATATGAATTTATCAGTGTTTTATATTGTACAGAATTTATTTCATCAGGTTAGAGAAATGCATAATATTAGTTTAAATTCCCAATATAATGTTTTGTTCAAGAACATCAGAGACAAATCTCAGTTCAATGTTTTAGCAAGACAAATTTTTCCATCAGGTGTCAAATATTTTGAAGAAGCTTATCAAGTTGCAATGAGGCAACCATATGGTTACTTACTCGTCGATTTGAAATCGTCTGAGGACTGGGCTTTTCCTGAACATAAAGTCATAGTGTACATACCAAAGTAAGTTAAAACTTGTTTAACTGAATATTTATACTCATTTATTATCATGACTGCTGCAGTGATAGAACTAGAAGGATTTTATCTGAAGGATGGACTACATGTAATTAAATAGCTTGCCCCCCCCCCAATGGCACAGTGGTATGTCTGTAGACTTACAATGGTCGAAATCGGGTTTCGATACCCGTGGTTGGCAGAGCACCGATAGCCTTTTGTGTAGGTTTGTCCTTAAGTACAAACAAACTTAAAGAGCTTGCATTCAAATGCTTAGTCACTGGATATAGATGTATGTTTTTGTTTTAAACAACTATTTTCAAGTAAATATCTTTGAGATGCTGATCTTCGTCAGTGTAATTGGGTGGAGTGGAGTGTGGCTAGATTGTTGAGAGAGAACTTTACCACTGTTTATACAAAGGTGAAAGAGAAAGCTAAGATATTGAGAAGTCTGCTGAAAATTCCTTGTTACAATTTGTGATTGTTTGGATGCCCCAAGGTTAATTAACTTCCAAAATTGTCCTGTCCATTTCATATCAACAATTATTATCACTGTAGTGTAACGAAGTAGATGTTATGTCTGAATGGGTGTATAAATGAACAGTTTTTATATGTTGTACCTTACAATCTGTTTTAATTTATTCATTCTGTCACTTAGAATTAAACAACATCAAGAGTTGCTCCATGCATTACCTAAAGTTACACATAAATAGATTAAAGGAATAATTGCCAGAGCTGAAAATTAATTTATCTTGAGTATTTGTGAATGTGCTTTAAATGTTTTAAAGGGTAACATTCCAATGAAGAACATGCAAAAGCAGAAACTTAGATGATACAAGTCATTATTTAGAGAGTTGGCTGTCAAGAAAACATCTGTTAATCAGAAAAGAAACTTGCTAATACCGAAAGAAGGGTTTTTACCATTACTCATAGCACCAGTACTTTCACTATTTGGTGGTTTGACGGGATGAGCTATTGTTAAAGCTGCTTGAATCAAAAAATTTGGCAAAACGAATGATTCTTGTTCCTGAAGAACTGGTACATTCTCTTTATCAATCTAAAGTTTATGAAAGGTCTGTGCATAAAGTATTAAACTCTATAGATAATGATATGAATTCAGTCATACAAAATGATACCTTACCCATAAACAATAAAGCATAGATGAGAAACAATTACAACAACGTCATCAGACCTTTCATTCACAAGCCATGGAGACTGTTAAAATTAAAATGGAATCACCGACTCATAAAAATATAGAGATCATTAACAGTGTTCTTCAGAAATATAAAAATAAATTCTATTAAACTTGGTACGTTCCAGTGTGGATTTAATATGGAATGATCGTGGAAAATTAGTGATTAGTGGAAGATCCATCCCAAACAATAACATAATCGACCTAATCAACAATGTGCTATGAAAACGAAAGAATTTGAACCCTACATGGAAAGAATTAGCAGAATGATTATCAGATATGAATATTCTCCAAGACGTTGTTGGAAATGTAAACAGATGGAAGTATATGAAACATGATATATGTGATAAAAGACCTTAATGTACTGTATCTAAATGGGATCATTTTAAATAAAATATTATTGTATTCTTCATTCATTTGTGTATTGACTGTCATCATGGGCTGTTTTCAGCCTTTTAAGCTTAATAATATCTTGAGGCGTCTGAAAATTAATATCGTTTGTTGTAAATGTCAAATTATACTACTATTAGAGACAAAATTGAAACGAAAATCGGGACGAACAATAACCACTTACAATAAACTAATAACAATTAACAATAACTTTA